>NC_071107.1:19190000-19367500 GCF_024256425.1 Clarias gariepinus
CTATTTATTAAGTTATAGTACTCAAAAAGAGAATTATTAACTATGACACAATTCATATAAGCTTCCCATAACCCCTATAATAAATACATTGCTTGTAATCCTAAATTTGTGGCATGGTGGCATAGTGGTTAGCACCTCCAGGGTTGAGGGGTCGATTCCTTCCTCAGGTCAGTGTTCTCCGTGTGCTTGGTGAGATTCTTTCTGGTGCTCCAGTTTCCTCCCACAGTACAAAGACATGCAGCTTAGGCTAATTGGTGTTCCCAAATTGCCCATAGTGTGTGAATGAGTGTGTGGTGTGATATGTGCCCTGTGTTGGATTGGCACACTGTCCAGGCTGTACCCCATCTTGTGCTGAAGTTTCCTAGGATAGACTGCAGCTTTTTGTGACCCTGTATAGGATAAGCAGTATTAAAGATGAAGAAACGATGAACATAATTATTATGTATAATAAATCTCTAAAACATGATGATGATTCAAATTTGGCTCATCTCTGCTCTTAAAGCATTTAAAAGATAAATTTGCACTCCAGATAAATTTCTTCAATGAACTAATATTCACAACCTTGACAATGAAATCAAGCAACTTAAACCAGCAGCAGTATTAGCCAAAACAAAGCCTTATAAGAGGTAAACTAAAACCCCCCAAAATTGTATGGAGAAATAAGGAGTGAAAATTCATTATTGATACTATTTTTTGATACCAGTTCACTTAATGGGTGGTAAGTTAGAAGGGGTAAGGAAGCATGTCCTCCCAATCTTACAAGGAAAGTAGAACCACAGTTACATGTCTAAGCAGCTTTTGCTGTTGCTTTGGAAGCAGAAACACAACTATTACTACACACTATTTTAATACCCTAAAACCAACAAACAGTCACCAAATGTTGTTTGATAGTAAATAGCTATTTACTGCATGGATGCCAGTTATCCACAATAATGTCCATACTGAAACATACAATTTGTGGACTTATGAGAAGTATTTATTTCCATAACTGTGTACCCTATGTAAGACCTCCACTTACTACAGTGATGCAAGGTGAATTAACACCGCAGAGCAGCATATAGGTGAAAAACATATTTGTCAATTATGCCATATAAGCCAAGTCACTACCCAATAAAACAATAAAAGCTTTTTTTTTATTTAATTAACTTTACTGTAGCAGACCATGGTAACTATTTTCTTCAAGCTGAAGTTTATATGGCTGTTTTAAATTGCAGTAAAAAGGAAAGAATAATATTGCAGGTTAGGTTACACTATCTTGTAATTGATAAATTGAATACAAATGAATCACACGTTGTTTCCTAAATATAGGCTTTATTCATACAATCTATTTGAAAAAAAGAGTAACTACGAAATCGTACACTACCAGTAATATATTTGGACACACATTCTAATTCAATGGTCTTTTCTGATTTTCTTTCTGCATTGTAATATAGTGCTGAAGGCACCCAAAATATGCAATCATTTTCTTTAAACAGTTTTTAAACAGATATTCAGATAGATCTGCTACTTATGTTCTATAAAGCCTTCTTAACTGCTCTAATCCAAGGTGCTGCTATTTGGTAATTTTTGAGGCTGGTACTGTACCTCTAAATGAACTGCTCCTCTGCAGCAGATGTAAGTTTTGTTCTTTTTTTTTTGGGGAAGGTCTTCATGAGAGATAGTTTCATTATGGGGCTTTTTTTTTTACATAGTTTTGATGAAAACTTTTCACAGGTGTGTCCAGCCTTTTGACTGGTACTGTATACAGTAATATATAATGACTCATTACAGTGAAAAGGAGCAAAATGGCTACTGTATGCATGGACAAGCTATCAGATGCTTTTGTTGAAGGATTATAAATCTTAAGATACTATTTAGGTCAAGATCAGGATCAGCCATATATATGTATATATAGTGGCCTCTTAAGAGATATATTTTATTGTTTGCTTTGGATGAGTCTGTGCCAATTATAGCCCAATATACAGTACAGTACTGTAAATGTTTTTAACTGACAGAAATAGAACCCAATGTGGTTTTCAGCTCAGTGACATTAATGTTGGATGTTTTGTGCATGCTGAAATCACTGCTCACATTTGTAGAGTGATTATTTGAGTTACTATATCCTTCCTCACAGCTTGAACCAGTAAGGCCATTTTTCTCTGACCTTTTTATCAACTGGTGTGCATGAAATTCCTAGGAGATTAACAACTTATGAAATATTCAAAACAGCCCTTCTAGTACCCACATTCAAGTGACGGTTAAATTTATAGTGATCACATTTAAATAATATTGGGGTCTCTTGACTTGCATCTGCACATACAGTTTTTTATTTGTAATGCTGGCACATGCTTTGCTGATGAATGTGCAAGTGTACAGGTGTTCCTAAAAAACAACTGTTTAAATAATTTTCAATTTATATGTACTTTACATTTCAAGCTACTGTGCATTTACCTTTTACATGTCAAAGCTAATTGTTTTAGTAAGATGATCTGAATAATATAGCTACATACAGTATTATACAGTAAGTCCCCAACATATAAACATATTCAGTTTCGAAAGCTCATATGTAAGGCCAATTTGTTCCTAAGTCCAGCAAACATTGGATAAAATGATTGGGTACTAGGATACCAGGATAAACATCTTTTCACCTTTTTCCATTCTCTCAATTATTTTAACTTTTGTCTCCATTGTTATTGCTTGGCACTTCTTAGCAGTACCAGCTTTATCGCCGCTGCTTACTTGCTTCTGGACATCCTGGGATGCAGGCAGATAACAATGTACACTTGACAAATGATATACATGTGATATTCAATCTAACTGATTGAATATGCGCTAACACTTGTTCTTAACTTTAAAAATTTGTAACTCGAGTGTTCGTATGTAGGGGACATATTGTTATCCTAATTTTAAAATTATTTTTAAATTGCATTACTAAGAAAATGGCAATGCAATATTTCCTGAGCAAAATATCTTTATTAATTAAGTGTATTATAAACACTTTACTGGTGATAAGCAGTGTAAAATTCATATATGCAATTTAGTTCAATCAGAATCCTTAAGCAGCCTTAAGCATGACAGAAGCAGTTGAAAATTTACTGAATCTAGGTTAAGACATCATCTTAAACTTAGCTCACACCTCTCAATCCGGGTACCATATGGTGGGCTTAGGAGGACCAACACAAATTGGGAGCTTCTCTTGTTTGGTTTAATTCATGTTTCATGACCTGCAAGATGTATCAAGACTTGATGCAATAAAATCTTAGGGTGAACTCTGATACATATTGTCCTATGCACTTACTGCATTTCTTTGTTTGTTTTCTTTCAAAGAGACAGAATTTCTTAGATTTATTATGCAGTCTTGAGGAATAGTTACTGAGGCTTCCTGAAGGACTTTCTGGTTTTTATTTTTGGCAACCTCATTTTTACTCTCTGTCCCTGTGTGTTTCAAAGGAATGTTTTTTGTTTAAGAAAAAAAGTGATGCATGAATTATTCAATCATTTAAAAACCATCTATCATAAGGCATGAACCAGAGAGGAACAGGTGCACATGATGACAGATGGTCAGGATGGTGATTAGTACATAAACTGCGTGGTTGAAATGGACAAGAGGGAAAATGAAGTTGCTGTTGTATCTTTAGGGACATTGCAGACTGTCACAATAAAATATTGGTTTTAATTTAATCTACATAATTTAATTAAATACAAAGTAATGAAGGGTGGCTCAAGACTTTTTTTTCCACAGTACTGTATGTATTGCTAGGATACAGCATAGGATTATATATTATTAAACTTTTTCTTTTCTTGAATGCCCATTTAAGCATCTGGGGCTGTGAGCAATGTTCTTTTCAGAGGTCAGACTGGAATCTAAAACACTCTAGATTTTTTCCTCTAGAAAAAATAAATAAGTAAAAACATTGCTTTAATTTTTAAAAATGCCCTTCAAAGCTGAATGCATGTTTCCATACTAATTAGCTGCAGAACAAAGAGTAAAATGCTACCATTTACTCTACACCATTCTAACCACTAAGTCTATAAAACGTAGTATAAAAGTAATTAAAAATTCTTGTTAAAATAAAAGATGCCTAGCTATAAGTAAAATACTAAACTAAAATGTTTAGGCATATCTGGAATTAAGGAGCATTTTATACTCTGTGTGTGTGTGTGTGTGTGTGTGTGTGTGTGTGTGTGTGCGTTGTTATTGATCACATTATGGGGACACAGTCACGCTATGGTGACCAAAAACGTTGTGGGGACAAAAAACCACGTCCCCATAACGGAAAGCCTTGAAACATGTTGAGGAGGCTGTACATAGGTGCCTCACAAAGTTTTAGCTTTGGCCTATAATCGATGTGCTGGACTGGTCGTGTAATACACATGGATTTTCCATGCTGCCCCGTTTAGTCTGGAGCCAGAACTTTTTAGGGGTGAAGCTTGGCCGACCACCACACAAACTCTGCAAGTCTAATTTATGCAAATTACGGTAGCGCCTATTTATTCTATTACTAAGGACTCTAGGTAATCTGTGCATGTGCAATAGCTTTAAACTAAGAGGTAAGACCATATGGCTAAATTTTTTTTTATTTATTCATAAATAGGTACTCATGAAATACATAAAAATTGATTTCATGAAAAACATCAAATGTAGGTGTGCAAAAAGTAACTGCTATATTAACAACCTGTCAGGAATTCGAAATGGACACAAGTGTAGGTCTCTAACAATCCCTTATTATTTTTTTTTATTGCAGAAATTCAGGCGGAGAGACAAAACAAAATTATGATAATAGAAACAATAAAAACAGTGAAAAGCTGCACGGTTCTTTCTCTTAAGTAAAAAAGAAACCCCGGAGCGCCGACGTCCCAAAAAGAGGGAAAACAAAGAAAAACAAAAACCACTCCGAAGAGGAAAAAGGCCTTGTCCGAAAAAAAGAGGGAAAACAAAGTAAAACCAAAACCACTCCGAAGAGGAAAAAGGCCTTGTCCGGGAGACGTGGCTGTAGTTCCATCGGTGGCCAGCAGGGCGATAGGGCCAAAACCCGCTGATCTGCCCAGCCGCGAAGAAGGGCGAGAGCAGGCCGGCCTCGGGACAGGAAACCGCAGCGCAGCGCACACTAATGAAGGAAAAAAAAACAGGACCCAGCCTGGATGCAAAGAAGACAAAAACACCCAGAGAGGGGGAGAAAAAAAGTGAAAAAAAAAACAGTACCGGATGATACTGGCTTGGAGCCAAAACAAACTACACAGACGGGACTGGACAGGACATGAAATGGGCAGGCGATATGGCTAGCGACACGGAACAATGGTCTGATACAGGACAACGGAAAAGAGGGAATAAATAGGGCGAATGATTACAATGAACACGAGGGGAACAGGTGAGTGCAATCATCTTGATAGAGTGATAAAGAGAAAGTGGGAGGGAAGGTGGTGATGTCAGAGACGCGGGCACATGGCGAAGGATCAAAAACAAACGCCATGTGCTTGAATAGACATGTAAACAACACAGGGAAAAAGGAAGGGAGAAGAAATAAAATAAAAAAAAAATAAAAAACGTAATGATCAGACTACTAGGCGCCCCCAGGGAGGGGCTCACCTCATCGTCGACGGAGGTCCTCGACCAGCGCCTGATCCAGAACATCCCGGGCCGGAATCTAACTCCTCTCCTCTGGGCCATAACCCTCCCCGTCCACTAAGTACTGAAAACCCCGACCTCTGCGACGGACGTCCAGCAACCTCCTAACAGTGTATACTGGGGAGCCATCCACTAGACGGGGGGTCAGAGCAGAAGGGGCAAAAGGTGAGGAATACACAGGTTTGACCCTAGAAACATGAAATACTGGGTGTACCCGACCAAGCGTGGAAAGAAGCTTGAGCTGAATTGCCACTGGGTTCAAGACCTTTGTGATCCGGTACGGACCGATGAACTTGGGAGCCAACTTGCGTGAGGCTACCCTGAGAGGCAAGTCCTTGGTAGAAAGCCATACTCTTTGACCACAAACATAGTTAGGGGCAGGAGTCCGGCCGCGGCTTTGGTCCGTCTACTAGCCCGGGCCAAGAACTCCTTAGCTTTTCTCCACGTGCACCGGCAACGTTGAACAAGAGCCAAGGGAGATGGAACTGCCGCTTCGGGTTCCTGTGAAGGGAACAGAGGGGGTTGATAGCCAACAGAACACTGAAATGGTGACATACCTGTGGCAGAAACCGGTAGAGTATTGTGGGCATACTCTACTCAGGACAGCTGTTCACACCAGGAGGCCGGATTGTGGGATGCCAGGCAGCGGAGAGCACATTCCAAATTCTGGTTAGCCCGCTCAGACTGCCCATTGGTCTGGGGATGAAATCCAGATGACAGACCCGTTGAGGCCCCGATCTGTCTGCAAAACTCCTTCTAAAACCAAGAGACAAACTGTGGGCCCCTATCGGAGACCACGTCTACCGGAAGACTATGAATCCGGAATACTTGGTCAACCACCACCTGAGCAGTCTTTTTGGCGGAGGGGAGCTTGGGAAGAGGGATGAAGTGGGCTGCTTTGGAAAAGCGGTCCACCACCGTGAGAATGACTGTGTTGCTCCTTGACTCGGGGAGGCCAGTGACAAAGTCAAGAGCTAGATGTGACCACAGGTGGGCGGGGATGGGTAATGGGCGAAGCAGACCAACGGGAGGCGAAGGTGAACTCTTGTTCTGGGCGCAAAATGAGCAAGCTGCCACGAACTGCCTGACATACTTGGATGTCATGGAGGGCCACCAAAATCGCTGACGGATGGAGGCCAGCGATCTCCGAACTCCTGGGTGACAAACTAGTCTGGATGAGTGACACCACTGGATGACTTTGGGGCGCAGTCTCAAAGGGACATACAACTTGCCCACTGGAACCCCTCGCGGTACACGGCACTTATGCAGGGCCTCCTGCACCTCCCTCTCGACATCCCATGAGAGTGAGGCCACCACCACACCCTTGGGCAGTCGATGGAGGCCTCCTTCTCAGGGGTCTCAAACAGGCGAGAAAGGGAGTCTGGTTTGGTCTCCAGCCTCCAGCCTGGTTTGATTTACCTTGTCTCTCAGCACATCATTGACCAGGGCCTGGAAGACAGCAGGAGCATTGGTCAGACCAAACGGAAGGACCCGGTATTCAAAGTGTCTCCTGTTTTCCAGTGTCCTGTGTTTCCCCGTTGTGTTGGACTAATGGCACTTAGTTATTAACCTAGTTAACCCAGTGTAAGTATGTATCCAATGATGTAAACTTTAAAGCACTTTTTGTACGTCGCTCTGGATAAGAGCATCTGCCAAATGCCTAAATGTAAATGTAAATGTGTTTTTGGACCCAGGCCTGTAGGAGAGTGTAAAATTAAAATGGCTAAAGAAAAGGGACCAGCGGGCCTGTCTAGAATTTAGTCTCCTGGCCGAACTGATATATTCTAGATTTTTGTGGTTGGTCCAGACCATGAATGGTTGGAATGCGACCTCTAGCCTGTGACGCCACTCACCCAAAGCCAGTCTGACTGCCAACAACTCCCGATTACCTATGTCATAATTCCGCTCAGTGGGGCTTAGGCGGTGGGAGAGGAAGCCGCACAGATGCACTTTCTCATCCCGAAAAGAGCGTTGTGACTAGACCGCACCAACTCCAACATCTGAAGCGTCCACCTCAACAATAACTGTTGCTCAGGATCTGGAGTAGACAAGACAGGAGCAGAGACCAACTGGGCCTCATTACTCCATTTAAACAGTACCTTTGGAGAAGTTAGCGCTGTTAAGGGTGCAGCCATCTGACTGAAGTTCTGGATAAAACGCCGATTAAAGTTGGCGAACCTCAGGAACCGCTGCGGTAGCCACTCAGCTACCGCCCTTATCTCAGCAGGGTCGGCTCTGATCTCACCCGCCAAAATTATGAACCCCAAGAACGAAACCGACCTTGCATGGAAAACGCACTGCTCCGCTTTTACGAATCGTTTGTTCTTCAAAAGCCATTGCAACACCTGGCGGACGTGCCGAGTGTGTACCTGCAAAGAGGGAGAAAATATCAGGATATCATCTAGGTACACAAAAACAAATTGATTTACCATGTCTCTCAGCACATCATTGACCAGGGCCTGGAAGACAGCAGGAGCATTGGTCAGACCAAACGGAAGGACCCGGTATTCAAAGTGTCCCGTGGGTGTGTTGAAAGCTGTCTTCCACTCATCTCCCTCCCGAATACGGATAAGGTGGTAGGTGTTGCGCAGGTCAAGCTTGGTGAAGACCTTGGCTTCCTGCAAAAGTTTGAAAGTTGAAGACATAAGAGGGAGGGGGTACCTGTTCTTAATAGTGATGTCATTCAGCCCACGATAATCAATACAGGGACGCAGGGAACCATCTCTCTTCTTGACAAAGAAGAACCCCGCACCCGCAGGAGAGGAGGAGGGACGGATGAGGCCGGCTTTGAGGGACTCGTTAATATATGTGTCCATGGCCTCTTTTTTCGGACCTGAAAGGGAATATAAATGACCCTTGGGCGGAGAAGTGCCTGGGAGGAGCTCAATGGCACAGTCATAAGGGCGATGAGGAGGCAAGGACATGACCCGGGACTTGCTGAACACCAGCCGCAGGTCGTGGTACTCCGCCGGGACCCCAGACAGATTTTCCATGCCAATCAACGTGAGGGCCATGTTGTACCAACCAGGGGTGCCCCAGCACAATAGGAGCACTAGGAGAGTCCAGACGGTACAACGTGGTCTCCTCACGGTGATTACCTGAGACCACTAAGCTAACCTTGGGTGTCTGGTGAGAGACAGCAGTAATTAAGGTTCCATTTAGGGATCGGGCAGGAATAGGTTCAGGCAAGGGAATAGCTGGAATACCCAAACGTGCAGCTATTGAACTGTCCATGAAATTACCCTCAGCCCCTGAATCGACCAAGGCCGAGCACGACTGTGAAGTCTCCCCATACTGAACTAAGACAGATAAAACAGTGCGAGAGGAGGGGAATTGTGAAAAAGGAATAGCGCTCACCATGATCCCCCGCTTCACTGGTGAGCCTTGGCTTTTGCTGGGCAGGCGGCGGCAAAGTGGCCTGGTTTGCCACAATAGAGGCACAGACCTTTGACCAGGCGCAGTTGTTTCTCCTGGGGTGTTAGATGGAGGTTCTGGCAGGTCAACGGTCGCCACGGGAGAGTGAGGGCCCTCCACCCTGCTAGAGGGACGGATCATCCGGCGCTGGTGCCGACGACAGAGACGAGCCTCGATGCGGAGTGCCAGATCGATGAGGTCCTCAAGGTCGCGGGGCAGGTCATGCGTGGACAGTTCGTCCTTGGATCTCTCCTCAAGTCCTGCCCGGAACATTGCCCGACAGACTGCCGTCACAGGAGGCTGCTAAGGTCTTAAACTGAATGGCAAACTCTGTGACTGAGCGGCCTGCCTGACGAAGCCGTGCGAGCTTCTCTGCTGCCTCCTGTCCTCTGACGGACCGGTCAAAAAGCCTTAACATCTCCTGTCGAAGCTCATTAAATGAGTCACAACACGGGGCTATGGACTCCCAGACAGACGTTCCCCATTCCCGAGCTTTGCATGTAAAAAGAGTCAAAAAAATGCCACCCTCGTCTCCTCTGCCGCGAATGTGCGAACAATACAGAGCATTGTGTCAGGAAGGCACGGCAGGAGTTAGGGTCCCCGTCATAGGGAGGTGCGTTGTTACAGCGGGGTTCAGGATTGTGACGTGAGGAGAGGTGGACGGTACCCGCTTGAGTGCCTTCCCGCTGGAGTTTCTGGATGCGTGCCCTGAGGTCTGCCACCTGTTTGGTGAGGAACTCGACCCCTCTCGTGGTGCTTGTCAGCCGGGTCTCATGCTGGCCTAGGAGCACCCCCTGTTGAGCCACTGCTGATCTGATGGGGTCTGGACCTGCTGCGTCCATGCTGGTCAGACCGTTCTGTCAGGGAATCGAAACGGACACAAGTGCAGGTCTCTTCCAATCCCTTATCATTTTTTTTATTGCAGAGATTCAGGCAGAGAGACAAAACAAAATTATGATAATAGAAATAATAAAAACAGTGACAAGCTGCACGGTTCTTTCTCTTAAGTAAAAAAAAAAACCCCGGAGCGCCGACATCCCAAAAGAGGGAAAACAAAGAAAAACCAAAAACACTCCAAAGAGGAAAAAAGCCTTGTCCGGGAGACATGGAGACATCCATCTGTGGCCAGCAGGGGGCGATAGGGCCAAAGCCCGCTGAACTGCACGGCTGCGAGAGCAGGCCGGCCTCGGGACGGGAAACCGCAGCGCAGCGCACACTAATGAAGGGAAAAAACAAACTACACAGACGGGACTAGACAGGACATGAAATGGGCAGGTGATATGGCTAGCGACACAGAACAACGGTCTGACACAGGACAACGGAAAAGAGGGAATAAATAGGGCGAATGATTACAATGAACACGAGGGGAACAGGTGAGTGCAATCATCTTGATAGAGTGATAAAGAGGAAGTGGGAGGAAAGGTGGTGATGTCAGAGACGCGGGCACATGGCGAAGGATCAAAAACAAATGCCATGTGCTTGAATAGACATGTAAACAACACGGGGGAAGAGGAAGGGAGAAGAAAAAAAAGAAAAAAAAAGAAGAACTTAATGATCAGACCAGGGGTTTGACACAACCACATAAAAGTGTTAAAAGGCTAATTAAATGGTTTCCCTATGCTAAACAGTAAAAGGTCAGCAGCCAACTAGCCTGTCATGATTTTCCCCCCTTATCCATTATATACTTAATGGTAATTCAAATTAATTCAAAAGTCTTTAAATTACACTTTTTTTCAAAGTGGTAAAACCCATGTAGGACTTTTTTTTTGTTTCTGGGAAATCGTTTTTTTTTTTTTTTTCCCCGGACTGCATTAAAGGCTTGTCAATGCTACAGGAAGTAGAAACAAATAATCAAAGAGAAGTTTCTCCTGCTGTTTTAAGAGCAAATGCACACAAAGTTTCTTTTTTCATATGGGGCACTTGTTAAAAGTGAGTTCTTCAAAGGGTTCTTCAGAGAAAATGAAGAAAGCCAATGAGTCAGCCAGACCTAAACACAAGACAAAGGTTAATTGATAATGGTTGATTGGATATGTTTTCTCGTTTTATATAAAATGTTTTTGGTGTCTTTTATAGGACGTGGTGTATTTGCAAAGGGTTCAATTTGCAAAGGGTTCAATTTGCAAAGGCGATTTTGTTTGGTAAATATAGGGACCATAATAAATTATGGTAAATTCCAGAGCAGAAGGAAACTTTACCACCCTTCATGTGCTGCGTTTATGTTTGCGTTCAAGTAGAGAGGAAAAATGTATTGGTAAGACTTCAAGTTGCACCTAACTATACTCCTCATACTACATTATTACTAAAATTATTGAGGCTCTGATTTTGTGGTGATACATTATGATTTGTATTTCTCCTTTGATGCCTCCAAAGAAGATGGATCATTTGGGCGGCTAGTTAATAATGACCACAGACATCCAAACTGTAGGATGTAAAAAATTGACGTGAATAAAAACCCACACCTTTGTTTGTTTGCCCTTAACGACATTAAAGAAGGAGAAGAGATTTCATATGACTATGGAGGTAGCGACTGCCCATGAAGAACACAAGTATGTCTCACAGTAGAATGGCTGATAGTAATGTGAAATGTTCTCAGCCTAGGTTGTGTGTCATATTGCAACTAATGAAGTAATTGCTTATGACAAATATATATTCACTGGTTTCTGAAAAAGCAACTTATGATATAAATGTAGAGGACGCTATTTAATCCCTCATTTACCACAAGGATTCAAATAGATGACGCTACTGGTCTAAACAACTCTCCTCAACAGGTACATTCATGTTCATTCATGTTCATCACTTCAAAATACAGTCTTTCTTTTTATGTTTCTGTACTTTTAGGGCAGATTTTAACCTTAACTGGGATTTTTTCTTGTTTTATAAGTACTGTATTCTGTACACTCACAATGTCCTCGCAAAGCCTGTTTTATTCATGGTGTGTAAACGCAGACAGCTGGACTAGGTGAATTAGTACGCAAAACAGTTTAATGTAATGCATCTAGAAGGGTAGTCTTCAAGGTATATTTGAGGTAGATTTTAATCTTCACTGGGTTTTTTCTTCCTGCTAAATGAGGTATTCCTGTATTTTGTTCACTCTCTACGTCCCCACAACGCACCTTCAGTCTTTGTCTGACTAAAAAATGTGTGTGTAAAGTTGGACAAAAGTGGTCCCCACAAGGAGCAATAACAGTGTGTATGAAATGTCCTCACAAAGCAGGTTTTAGTTAAAGGTCCCACACATCCCATTTTTCATTAAATGTTAATATAATTCTTTAGGGTCCTAATGAAAAGTTTGTAATATACTTTAATTAAAAATTCTCAATGGTTGTGTAAAAAAAACACCACTTTTACCTGGTAAAAACTAGCTCTGTTCTTAGCAACCTATTTCAGTACATGCTCCTTTAAATGCTTATGATCTCTGCTGAGCCTGCCCCCTAGTTCAGTGGGGCGTGTCTTCACAACACACGTGGGGTATAGCCACGGGAGTGTAGTCCAGTGCGGGCAATGCTTTGGACTGCATTGCCCACAAAGCATTGCCCACAACGCAGTGCGGGCAATGCTTTGTGGGTAATGCAGTCCAAACTGGAAAACGCTGAAATATAGAGCCTGTGCCTGTTTCCTTAAGTAGTTTTTGGTTTGATTTAAGTACGGAACCCACCCGGAAGTTTGTAATATCGCCTGACAACGCAGAAATTAAAAGAATGGACATGCATCGACTCGATTTGTCTTTCTTATCACTGCATGGGCATGAAGTAACAGGCTGTTACGCTGCCGCAAGCAACAACAACAAAAGCGGAAAAGCTTACTGAGAGAGATACAAACGCGATGTGTTTACATAACTTCTTAATCTTTGACAGACATCGTTATAAACCATCTAACGTTACAAAGGTAAGCATAATATAGTTTTCCGACCACGTACACAGTTTGCAACTAGTCAATCACCTTAATCCATTGTTTATTATAAACGGGCGTTTAGGAATTATATAGAGAAGAAGCCATAACCATGTTCTATGAGTTACACTCACTGAGCCTGGTGAAGATGAAGCAGGAACACGAAGCGTTAGTACAGATCCATTTTTTGGGAGCTGCTTCCTAGCGAAACCTGCTTTATATTGACCCGCGTTTATAAAGTCTAGTGAAAAATTATTAGTGCAAACATTAACGCATTTAGGTAGATCGGCGGGGACGTTAGCTTCAAAAACAAAATTCAGCCACTGCGTCCTCAGCGGCTCAGATGTTGGTAGTGAATGACGACTGCTGTGTTCGCTATTACACCCAACAACTGTACACCACACTCGCTTAGGCGGCATTTTGCTCCAGCGGCGAAAAACAATGCCCGACAGCTTCTTCTCACTGCTAAAACACCGGTGTCAATCAACTATAGTAGGAGCGGCCTCATGCGGTGTGGCGTCACATTGACAGGCCTTTGAGATTGGCCTGATTTCAGAAGGGGCATGTTATTTTAATAAATGAAAAGAAAATCACTGGGCAGCTCTTGATCATTGTAGAGTGGTTGTGTACACACTCTCCTAACAAACATTTCAGTCCAAACAGCTTGAAAAAGTGCATGTAGGCCTGTATGACCTCTTTAAGGTGTGTGAACGCTGGCAGCTGGACTAGGCAGGAAAGTTTTTTTTACTATGAATTTGAGTATTTTTACTCTGACGTCTATGGTATATCCAATTGGTTTGCATCTAATCAGAAGTGCAAAGAGCAGCAAGTTCCATAAAAGCAGATTATACAGTATACAGATCAGTGTAGTGTAGAAAGCGGGAATAGTTATGTACAGATTATGTACAAATAAGTTAAGTATACATTATCATTTATGATTCATTATCACAATAATTAATTATCAACAAATTCATTATCAAAATAGTTGCAGGGTGGTGCGATCAGCTGAGCGCATCATCCGCACCGAGCTCCCTGACCTGCACTTGATCTACAGCAAGCGGTGCTGGACCAAGGCCAGGAAGATTGTGAAGGACCTCAGCCATCCCAACTATGGACTGTTTCCTCTGTTGCAGTCTGGGAAGCGATTCCGCTCCCTGAAGGCCAACACAGAGAGACTGAGGAGGAGCTTCTTCCCGCAGGCGATAAGGTCTCTCAATCACACCACACAGAAGTAATATCTTTTAAACATTGACACTGACTGGACAATCATGGACACATTCATGCAATACATATGTACATATCTGAAGCCATTGCACATGTCACTTTTCATAAGTCACTTTATACAATACATGTTTACCTGCCATTGCACATGCCACTTTGTACACTTTAAAACATTTTAATGCCACTTTAAAACATTTTAAAATTTATATATAATCCCCCCCCCATATTACTATATTCTATATTTTGTGATATTTTTACATGCCCTTATTTGTACAGTTTGTTTATTTTACTAGTTACATTTATTTTCCTTTGTATTTTATTTCTTTTTATTAATATTTATTCCTTATATATATATATATATATATATATATATATATATATATATATATATATTTATTTATTTTATTTTATTTTATTTTTTTAAGGTCACCGGCGGTCGTATAAGCATTTCACTGCATATCGTACTGTGTATGACTGTGTATGTGACAAATAAAATTTGAATTTGAATTTTGAGATTTCTGCCAATTTACTGATCAGTTAATTAAATAAATATTACAGTTTTACATATTTCTAATTACTTATTTTTAGATGAAAGACACTGTTCCTGACGATTCTGATAAACTTTATGATTCCACATCAAAAATACAATAAACATTTTTTAAAAAGTAAATATTTTTATGCACTTATTACAGGTGGTGCCTTTAAACTCCTGAGAATTTTCTGTATTTCTGCAAAAACATAAATCAAATGAGAAAAAAACTATGTTTTGTGTGTTTTGCTCTGATAGTGAAGTATATATATAGTTGTGAAAATGCTGATTTTTTTCCCATAGAACCATCAATAGTTGAGACACTTCCACCTACTGAAAGGAATGAAATGCTTTCACCACCATCCAAGAGATGCAAGAGAAACCATCACCATTAGATAATGTGACACCTTCAGGGGTCAGTGCTGTGAGACCTTCCTCCAAAGGTAAACTTTTTACACATTCTGTTTTGAATGTGAAATTCTTTCTTATTCTTGCTTGATGTTGCAGTTGCTCAACAAACTGGGGTCTCCGTTGTTGTATTTTTTGCTTCATAATTCACCACACATTTTCAATAGGAGATGGGTCTGGACTGTAGGAAGGACAGTTTAATTCCATGATGTTGTAACATGTGGAGAATGTGGCTTGACATGGTCTTGGTGGAATAAACAGAGGCATCCCTAAAAAAGACATACTCTTGCTGGCACATACAGTTTGTTGTCTTCCAAAACCTATGGTGTATCTTTCAGCATGAATAGTGCCTTCACATGATATTGGAATAAACACACCTCATTGTGGGGGATAAAAGTTCCCCACAGTGTCCTTGATTTTCAAATTCAATTTAAAATGTGAACTCATTAGACTACAGCACACTTTTCCCCTTTTTGTCACTCCATCTCTGATGACCTTGGGCCTTGGTGGCATTTCCAGATGTTGCTGATGTATAGCTTTTGCTTTGCAAGGTAGATGCAGTGATGAACTGTGTTTACCGACAATGTTTTTTTATTTTTATTTTTCGGAGTAACATCTATCATGCAGTCATGTACAGTAGTTTTTTCGATGTAGTGCCACCTGAGAGGTTGAAGGTCACCAGCATTGTGTTAGCTTTCAGCCTCTTGCCCCTTACATATAGAGATTTCGTCAGGTCTCTCTGAATCTTTTGATATTATGGATTGTAGATGGTGAAATCCCCAAATTCCTTGCAATTGTACTTGAGAAGCATTGATCTTAAATTGTCGGAATACAGTTTTTCACAAAGTGGTGAACCCCACCCCTTGCTTGTGAACAACTTTCTAATTAGCTTTTGACCTGTTTATTGATGTTATTTTCATGAATCTATAAACTTTGAGCTGAGGTCAGTAAAAAAAATTAACAGTTTCTGGATATCAGCACAATATGCATGGCTTAAAGGCAAATTAGTGTTTGACTGACAATGCATCGGTATTCATGAGTAAATGCAAATAATTTTACTTTACTTTAACTTACAGTAGTTGCTGGCATTTGTACTATAATATGATATGATGAATATGATTTAGAACATTGGATTGGACAGAATTACAGTATACACACCTTCTGATCCTTTCAATTTCTAATTTAGTTTTTTTTTTCTGACTACTTTAAGGTAAAGTGATCCAGAGGAAGAAAACAGAGGTACAGGCGGTGAAAAAGCACATGAATCGATTCATCATATCTGGTATTGTACCAGCAAAGAATGATTGTGAGAAATGCTTAAGGGCTGAACCAGAAGCTCTTAAGAACCGGGACTGGCAGAATCTGTAGTTCTTTGTTTATAACCGCATTACGGCCTATAAAAGGGAACTGCGACGTAAATAGGGTAAAATTAACCAGTTCTGTGGTATGGCAGGTTCTGTGGTTAAAGGCAAGTTTGTACTGTTTTATTATTGTTTCCTAATTTTATTATAGTCTTCGATTCAGTCTTCTATACACCCAACAATTATTTAATAAATAAATCTTGGTTTTAGTAATAAGGCCTCCACCATTATCTCTTCAAAGTTTACATTGCATCACTTCGTGCTACATCTCTACATTATTTATTAGGGCATTTCAATTATGACAAATATCAAAATAATTTTTCTCTACTGACAAATCAATTATTTAACATGACTACTCATTGACATTGGAAACATCATGCATTTACTTAACTTAAAAAAAAATCACATCTGTACAAACATTTCTGTCATGAATTCTCAGAAAGATAATTGTCATTTTAGGAGGAAACTATGCAAGGCTCGTAATTAAGCTAATTAAACCAAAATCATAATAGAGCTGGGCAATTAATCTAATTTTTAATTTAATTAACTGTAATCAAGTAAGCTAAGATAAATTTCAATATTCAAACTGCTCATTATGTAATACTATTACAGTATCCTTTAATTCTTCTTTATTGTAGATTAAGCTTTTTTTTTTAACATATGCAATAATCTGAGGTGCTTTTCATATGATGTTAGTAATAAACATATTGTTGCAAGGTCCCCACTGAACTCACAGGAATTTGTGTGAATCATGCAAATAAGGTCCCCATTAATTGTGATGGAATTGTGTGAATTATTTAAATAATATGTAAACAAGGTCCCCATAGGTTATGTTCATCTGATTTTTTCAAGTTCCCATATAGCATGGTCAAAGCATTACTTAACTTAATTGGATATTTAAAGTCGTGTATGAGCTAACAAAGCTATGGTTAGTGTACTTGATTTTTTTTTTGTACCTCTAGAACCTTTAGAAAGGGTGGTCCCTACAAGTGATGATCAGAAGCTTGGTCCCCAAGAACATGGAAACCAGTATGTGTATGTGTGTGTGTGTGTGTGTGTGTGTGAAAGAGAGAGAAACCTTTTTGAGGGAAAATGTTCTGCCTATGTAGAAAAAATCAACCGCCCAAAAAAAGAGAAAAAAATACAGGGTACATTGTCAAGTCCTGCAAGGTAATCCTGGCAACATAAAGTGCTTATTGTAAAAGCTATGTGATTTTTGCTCCTCTTTTTTCACTAAAGGAATGTAACCACGTATATTTAATATAAAGTCTGCAAACTCTTCAAACCCTTCAAAATAAATGTTAGATAGTTTTAATCATTTAAAAAATTGTTGTAATAGCCAAATAAAATAAAAGTGAAAACTTACAAACATAATTATCAAAAGGAGAAAAAATAAAAATGCTTTTATAAAGGGGCTATGCTTTGAAAAAAAAATGCTGTTCACATGTAAATGAGATATTAAAGGAGGTACAGAAACATCTGGCAAGTACTGGCTAGGCCTTGCATAAGACCACAAATTTTAATAATTGTTCAAATCTGGCCTAACTGGATCTCTAGGGAATCCGGAGTGGTGTCTGGCACCAGCACGTTATTGGCAGGTCCTTTGTTTGCTATGGCTTGTGGGGAGGGGACTGTGTAGATTGAGCTTGTTTGTCTGTCCGTCAAATCCCATGGATGCTTAATCAGATTGTGATTTGAGGAATTTGGAGGCCAGATCAACATCTAACACCATGTAACACCAACATTAACTCTTTGCCTGCTGAGGCCCATATGCAGAAGAGGATAATGTACTGTCATGGCCAACATTAACTTTTTTGAGCGGTTTGTACTGCAAATGTTTTTTTGGTGGCTCAAGAGGTGCGGCCTGACCTTTGGGTCCAATGAGGGTAAATGGTCCTTGGATGTTCCTGTCAGAAGTGGACTGGTACATAATTGATAATCAATGTAAATCAATTTACTTCACCTGGCAGTGGCGTTAATGTCATAACTGATCAGTGTGTGCATGCATATATATATATATATATATATATATATATATATATATATATATATATATATATATATGAAAATCCAATATTTATGTTACATCCATTATAAAATAAATGCATGTGTGCTTAATAGAAAGAGAGAAAGAGAAACCTTACAACATAAGCAAAGACTACTAAATATGTGATCTTTGTACTTGTAAGCAAGAGGTTGTGTTGTTGTAAGGGAAAGTGAGAGGTAGTGGTAGTGTATACACAAGGAAATGCTACTCCCTTGGAGCTAATTACAGATTGACTGAAAGCTCAAGCACATCAAAACAAAGAGAGACTGACAGCCAGAGCACAACTGTGCTTGCAAAGGGACTTAAACTGTGATGACTGGAAAAACCCAGCTTATTTTAAGCTGAACCATTCTGCCAGGCTGCTCACTAATGACAAAGAACAGAAAATCTTTACAGAAGAACTAAATATAATATGTGCAGGAGAATAAAGAGGGATAGAATTATCCCACACCATAGCTATAACTATTAGCATAGATTCATGTTATTCTGTGCGTTTACACCTTATTTTTATTGTTCCACACTGGGCTTAGGTATTTATGTTATATGTACTAGTGTTGGTGTTTTTAAGGATGACATGGAAGTAACCCTGCCCTGCTGAGACACTAAATGATGCTCTAATACACAGCAGAATGCTTGTATACTGCTGCACATCGCACAGTTGCAAGTCAGCAGTTTTCCATAAAAAAAAAAAACACCCCACAATCTACCTTGTAATATACACACAAATACACATTGTATCATTTTAACCAGGCCTCACTAGGACTCACAGGATTGGAAATAAGCAGCCCATTAGAAAACCACTTGTTAGTGAGACTAACTATGCAGATTAATTTGTTTCACTTTAATTTGTTTAACTGTGCAGGTTAATTTGTTTTACTTTGACTTTACATTCTGTATCAATTATTTTTGTATAAATATTATTGGGTGGTGAAATAAAGCATTGGAGTTTCCATTATTTACTATAGGGAAATTGGCTTTGATATACAAGCATGGTTCTAAAACTAATTATGCTCACAATCCAAGGTTTAACTGTATTATTATTTTCCCCAGGCAGGGTTTAAATATGTGAAAGATTCAAATTCTCATTAGATTTGTCTTTGATTATGTCATCTACAATAAACCAAGTGTTTTTACCTGAAAAAAGAATGCCAAACAGAAGCACTTTCATTAGTGTTCTTAGATTTTTGTAGCTCACTTTACAGTACATACTGTACAAATACAATAGCAACAGATTAAAGGATAAAACAGCACAGCTTGTCTGCAACAACAAGCTGTAAGAACATTAAAGGATTGGCCACAGATACTACAATTCTGCAAAATTCTTTGAAAATATTTTTTCTCAGTTGGTGATTTTTCTGTTTAGCATAAAAGTCAAGAATCTACCCTAAGTTTTAAGTTGGGTTGAGATTTGGTGACTGTGAGATATGGCCACAGCATATGATTTACAAACTATTTTTAAACTATACAGTATGGCCTCGTGCCGTGTGTATAGAGGCTTAGCCATCCTGGAAGAAACCACAACTATTAAAAAGAACGGTTTCTATCACTGGATAAATATTCAGGATAACCCACCAAGGTTAGAAGTTGACTGAAACAGTTCTAAAATGCCCCCACAGCATAAAAGTGCCACCAGAGTTTTTTCCTTTATTTTGACACCTGCCTGGACAAATGGTGGCACTGAAATACAGTACTACAATCCCAAATAATTAGTTCTGATTTGCATATTCTCTTGGATAAATTGCATGTGCAATTAATTGCCACTTTGTAAGAGATTTACAAAAAATAAATTGCGAATGCCGTTATGCATAAAGTAGGGAAAGAAACAATATTTCAATTAATAATTTCTCTTTCAGAAGACAAACCTAAAATGCTCCACATTTAGGCTATGACATGTTGTATAATGATTTTTTTTTATATTATGTGAATGTAATATGTAAAAAATATGTGTGTGGATTTGCTAATTTATAGTTAATAGTAAACGTGTTTCATAGACTCTTTTGTTGTCTATGCTTTCAGACATGTGAATGTGTGCTGAATATATATGAAACCAAACTCCAGTTAAAGTTTATAAGGAGAAAGAAAGTCAGTTGTGTTGTTTTAAGGTCATAAGGCATATTTTGAGCATTGGGCCAGGAATACATCTATGCACAGAATTGCTTAATGAAATTATTGTTTCGTGGAGACACATCTCTATTCCAGTGTGGACACTGATCTGCTTTAAATAGCAATTTAGTGATATAAGTTAAATATATTTGCTCCTAGATTGTCAGTAATTCTGTATCTGTAATCTGAGATTCTATCGTGGCACTATGGTACAGTGTATCTCTGTGTTTGTTTTTATTATTAGACTTATCCGACTTAATGAATGTCATATGATTAAAAAAAAAAAGTTGGTGTTAAGTCGACATGCCAAAAAATAATGATCAGCTCAAATATAATATGTTTAATATCAACATGAAATGTAATTTACACTTGAACTAAGATAGCTGTACACAAAAATGCAATAACATTAGTAAAAAAGGACAAAATTGTATGAATTTAAGAGCAACTTTTACAAGTTATTTAATAGACTGGATATGCTAATTATTTTTCTAGAGAAAGAGCTTGCCTGATATACGTTGTCACTTAATTTGCACTGAATGCATGGATGTGGCAGGTTTTTAAAAGTAGTGTCCTTAAGAAGGATTTTCCACATTCCTGAATTTGCCCCAAATTAGTGCAAATTTTGTTTGTGTGAGTTTAATACAGTGTGTAACGATTCGAGAGAAATCCTAGCAAACTAATTTACTAGCAAACTAGATTTTCATCCTTGGTGGAAATTTTTTAATATTCTAACTGGATGAAAATTTTGCATTTTTTAAGTTATTGGAAGATTGATTATATTGGTTTCTTGGTGGCTTGTGTCTCTTCATAATTGATCATAGTATATGCCAAATTGTTTGTTTCTAAAACCTAACCAGAAATGTAAAATTACTTAATAAATTCTTTACTAAATATGAAATCTATTTTCTAAATTTAATCCTATGAATCAAACTAGTAAAAAATGGTACACATGTGGAGCAGAGTTATAGCTTCTGAATTCACTGGTTGAAGTACCCAAATGCACATATGCAAAAATTATTTGGTGTGTGTGTGACAAAGTTTCCGCTGCATACAGTACAAGAACATTTCTAATTCGCAAGATAAGCTACAAGCTTTTTGCAACATTATATATATATTTTGTGTGTATCAATAAATGGAATATATATATATAAAATTATATCTGTAATTTATTGATACACTATACAGTGGTGTGAAAAACTATTTGCCCCCTTCCGGGTTTCTTATTCTTTTGCATGTTTGTCACACTTAAATGTTTCTGATCATCAAACACATTTAACTATTAGTCAAAGATAACACAAGGTTAAAAAGATAACACATGGTTTTTATTATTTAGGGAGAAAAAAAATCCAAACCTACATGGCCCTGTGTGAAAAAGTGATTGCCCCCCTTGTTAAAAATAACTGTGGTTTATCACACCTGAGTTCAATTTCTGTAGTCACCCCCGCCTGATTACTGCCACACCTGTTTCAATCAAGAAATCACTTAAATACAGTAGGAGCTACCTGACACAGAGAAGTGGACCAAAAGCACCTCAAAAGCTAGACATCATGCCAAGATCCAAAGAAATTCAGGAACAAATGAGAACAAAAGTAATTGAGATCTATCAGTCTGGTAAAGGTTATAAAGCCATTTCTGAAGCTTTGGGACTCCAGCGAACCACAGTGAGAGCCATTATCCACAAACGGCAAAAACATGGAACAGTGGTGAACCTTTCCAGGAGTGGCTGGCCGACCAAAATTACCCCAAGAGCGCAGAGACAACTCATCTGAGAGGATTTTTTTTCTCCCTAAATAATAAAAACCATCATTTACAAACTGCATTTTGTGTTTACTTGTGTTATCTTTGACTAATAGTTAAATGTGTTTGATGATCAGAAACATTTTGTGTGACAAACATGCAAAAGAATAAGAAATCAAGAAGGGGGCAAATAGTTTTTCACACCACTGTGTATATATATATATATATATATATATATATATATATATATATATATATATTTACCGGTTCGGGCCAATTCTGCGCCGCAGCGATTTTGGCTGGATCAGTAGTAATCTCTTAAGCACTAATTATGTGACACAGAAAAACGGTCTCTCGCCGCAACAGCTGCCACTTTTTGGGATTAAGCCACAAGTTCGCCGAAAAAAGAGATACCTCTCGTAGGTTAGCTAGCGCGCCCTTAAACTCCTTCCCGTGCACCAGCAAATCATCTAGGTAGACCACACAACGGTTGCGAGGGATATCTGCCAGTACTTTCTCAATCAACCGTTTAAAAGTAGCTGTAGCGTTACATAAGCCGAAAGGCATGCGCCAAAATTGCCATAGCCCTTGCGCGATCGAGAACGTGGTTCTAGGTTGTGCTTTCCGGGCGAGCTCTACCTGCCAGTACCCGCTACACAGATCCAACGAACTAAACCAATCCGAGCCCGCAACACGTCCAGCGCATCATCTATCTGCGGCAACGGATCAGAGTCCTTTCGCGTTACCTTGTTTGACCGGTCTGCTACTGGATGTTTATATGGCGCGACCACCAGAAGTTCCGCCCCCCCCCGGGTGTGTGTGACTAACACGTTCGGCTGTGGTTTGGGTATTAGGAACCTAGCTAACCTGAAGTTACCACGCAGAGTTCTGTCATTTAAATTCAGCACTGCACCCCACTTTTCTAAAATGTCCAACCACAAAATGCAATCATCTTCAATGTCTCCCACAAAGAATTCATGAGAATGAATACGCTCACCTACATTTACTCACACCATGCGACAAGCCCGTATCTTTATGTAGCTCCCAGACACGGTGCGAATGTTGAAGGCTGGGTCAGGCAGTCTGCAAACCCACTTGTTTTGCCCCAGTAATCCACTGCGCAACAGCGAAACATGAGCGCCCGTAGTAAGACGTCGTCAAGGACACAGTTCACATAGACCCCAGCGCGATTTCCTACACGTCCCGACCATAAGTTGAATGCACTAGTTGGGGGAACCAAGACAGCTTTCCCGTAGCTTTGCCCAGCCCTTCCGCTCGTCAGCGCTGAGGTCTTCCAGCACCCGGAGCACATCGCTCTCCAGCGAGTGTACTACTCTGGCGAAGTCAGCAGCTAGCTCCACTTGAGCAAAGAAGGCGTAGGGTTTGACGGCGCCGTTGTAGGAGGAAAGGCACAGCTGCAGCTCACCTCGCCGGCTAAGCTTGCTTGCTTCCCAATGCAAATGGCTGAGAGTACGTTATTGCTTTACACAGTCACATATACAGCATGGAAACCACATTCACCAGCAATTCAGCCAAAGCATGAACCGGATCAACAGATTTAATTTGCACAAGGTTGCAAAAAACAAAACGCGGTAACAAACACACAAGCTATACACAAGAGTATACAGGTAGAGTATTAGTTCAAACCTGGTGCGTTGATTCTAGCTGTTACACAGAGACTGAAAACAGGCCGAGAGCTACGGAGCCATTATACCACAAGCAAAGTACATCAGATTTAGCAGCAACATGTTAGACAATACATTATATAGGTTAAAGTATGTACTTAATTAAAAATTACCCATCAAAAACCATAAATTTATCTTGTGCTGATGAAAATAAAATAATAACAATACGAACAAACGCACACAATGATGCAGCTTCCAGCCGTTAATTCAAATTAGAAACGGAGGACTGGGGATCCAATCAGGCAGTCAGAATCTGCCCGCCTCCAGTCTCTGATTGGCTGGTGTCGCGCTGATTCTATTCTCTGGTTAGCTGGAATAGTTGCAGAGTTATAATGCTGCTTCAGTTTGTGCAAGTGTCGCTTTATGGAAGTGAGTGCATGAAAAAGTGAGAGGGTAACTCAAATAAACATAAATTATCTTGAACTGGCAAAAGTGATTTTCAGTGCACAAAAACAAGTTTGAGAGTGTGCGTGGGAGAGAGAGTTTCAGCGTGCAAAAACGAGTCTAAAAGCATGCATGCACGAGAGAGTAGTGCACTAAATATAAGTACATATGAATAAGTACATTTAAATTTAAATGATAATATACTAAGACTACTGTATATTAAAAATTATATTCTAATGTGTACTTTCTGTACATTTGTATAATAATTATTTCGAGCATATTTAAAAAATATACCAAAAGTACATTGAAAAACAAGTTTAAATAAGTATACTTTGGAAATTAGAACAACCTTTCACTTAAAATATATTTTCCAATAATATATTTTTAAGTGTACTATAATACAATTATTTTAAAGTATATTTAAAGTTTAATTGCAAAATTTGGAAAAACTATGACATTAGTATACTTATATACTTTATATATTAACTGATGGTACAACTTTTTGTTAGTATATTTGCAATGTACTATCGAGAATTTTAATATATTTGTAATACACTAAAGTGTATTTTTTTCACTAAGGTAATTAGCTTATTTTTAGCTTTAAACCTTAAACTATTTTTTAAAACTTTTTACATCTAATGCTAGTACCATATATATATAGTAGTAGTCCACACTTTTAAACCCTGTATGGTAAGTTTTTTACCTGTGTTCAAAATATATTTGTGCACCCAATTATTATTTTAGTTTTCTTTTACTATACAGTAGATGCCAGTAAAAATTATTCTGAAATTCTGACTACAACAGTATTAAATCTGCATGTCTATCGAGCCATATTATTAGTAAGTTGTACAGTTTGATAGTTTGTGTTGGTTTGGGGAGTGGCAATTTTCCAAATAAAAATCGATTCAAATGGTTAGTAGACAACAATAGTGTTATGATGTTATTTTATAAGATTTTCCAGGTAACATGTAATCACTTGTTTTATGGGCCTTGTCAATAAATGTATATTTAAAAGATTTTAAAGATATTTAGGAATCAACAAAAGCTTTGCTTTGTTTGAGTCTGAAGGAAGGAAATACATAAAAAAATAAACATGTACCAATAATAATAATAAACAAAATGTACATGTAGCCTAGGCTTCTTCTACATTTCTACATCTATACTGGAATTATCATGCACATACTGAATAAACTTGTGTGCATACAGTACGTCGGACAATTACAGATCTTTAGATAGACTAACATTTTTCGAGATTGTGGATTTACATTAATAACTTTTTTTGTGTGATACTGCATCAATCCTTGCACTCAATGCAGTATACTATTTATACCTATTAAACAATTTTATATGCATTTAGTCTTATTACTCTCTCTCTCTTCCTTTTTCTCTCTTCATTTGTCTTGGAATTTCATTAACACTGACTTTACTAGGTCTTGGTCTCAGATTTTCATACTCATTTTCTGTATGAGAATTAAGTGCAGGTGATTTGCCTCAAAAATGACTTCTTTATATAACTACATTATATATTTCAGCTATAATGTGATTAAAAGAGAAACCAAAACTATTATTGGGAAAGTTTAATTTTTTTTATTTTTAGCATGAGCATTACATATTAAAAGCTGAAATTTTTTATGCTTTATCCAATTGTTGATTTAAAAGATCTAACTTGAAGTTAACTGATGGCAAACTTTATTCAACCTTTGTATGTATCTTCAGGATTACTTGTGGCTGTGGGAACCATGGATGTGTGCCCTGCATTATTCAAAGTATTCAAGTGCTTAGGTTCAGTCAGTCAATTGAGGATTTTTTTTTTTAATTTAATGTTTAGCCCATAGATTACAAGAATAGGCTGGAACAAGAGATGTGCAAGGAGAGACAGAAAAATAAATAGACTCATGTTTGAGAATGCTCTAAATGTTTCATGAATGGTTGATGCTTACACAGCCTCCCAACAGGCAAACCCTGCACTGACTACAATGAGTCCCAAACCTCTTAGCTCTAGAGACCTGAACCATGACATTAATTATTTATATAGTTCTTAGGAACAGTAATGAGTTTGCTGCACTTGCATCATTCACAGGCACAACATACACACTCTGGTGCTCAGTTCTGTAGAATTTATGCTTTGCTTTCTGATTTTCAGGTCATGAAAAGGGAAAATATTCTACTATGACTAGAAGTTTAAAAATAGGTTTTAAATTTCTTCAAATTTCATCATTATTCTGCCCGAGATGAAGAAAATGTATTAAAGATCAAGATGGGAGTTTTCAAAAGGCACACAGAAGAGACAGTTTGAGCACAAGACAATGCATCATCATGCCCTACACAATATGACACCTGTTATAATAAAAATTAAACAACCTTTATGTACAAAAACATTACCATTCATTAATCGTAATCATTACCATGCAATCGTAAAAGTAAGAAATGCACAGTACAATCTCCATTGTAGGGTGTTAATACAATGGTGAGAATTTTGCAGTCTGGCTTTATTATTTTCATTATTTTTAACAGTTTGTTTTATTACAACAGCCGGTATGATTTTCAACAGAAGCTTCTGATAACACTAGCACTTGTTTTATTCAAACAATTACAACACATTCAATAGCCAGGATTGGACATTTACCTAGTGATAACTGATAAGTGCATTTGTTGTTGCTCCTGTCTGAGTAGTACTTTGATTGATTTATCATACTACTTTTACTGTTTAACAATGCAGCTTCTTCTTCAGTTGCTCTAGTGACATGCCTTCAAAGGACCCTGAGGAACTGTCCATCAGGGGCAATTTCTTTAAGACTGCAAGCGAAGCTCAGCTTCCCCTATAATCTCACAAAATTAATGGTCAAATTATGTACTATTGTATTAACATTTTATTGACTAAAAATGCGTTAGAAAACATTCATCTCAAAGCCAAGTTCGTTCAGAATCAGTTAGATATAGCAGGTCGACTGACTTGATTTACTTCTCATACAGTACATTCCCGTAGCGTCACAGTGCATTTTCCTGTTGAAGCTCAGCGTCCATTGACTTCAATGCGGCTGCTTTGAAAGTTTTTTTTCAGTGCCTAAAAACTAGACGGTCATTGGATAAACGCTGCGATTATGTCCCGCCCACGGACGCTCAGCGTCTCTGGAGGTGAATGAGGAGCAAATGAGGAGTGGGCTGGCCTGAACTCCGAGCTTCTGCGTGATGATTGGAGGGTCTGTCGAAAGATTGCATCTCCTTTTGACTGACAGTGATTTTCTACTATAAGGAATCGCTGAAGATATTCGCGCTGAGTCCCATCGCGGACTTCTCAAGTTCAGTCCAATTAAAAACTGCTGCAACCTATTTCTTTATATTTGCTAGGCGAAATTGCTTGATTTTCATTTTACATGAAATAGCATGCAATAAATGCATTCAAGTGGCTAAACATAATGAAACAGTCAAACAAAACAGGGCCTTCCTAAACCGCCTTATTGATGTGACATCCTTGCTAGGCCGGCAGGAGCTGTCATTTAGGGGACATGATGAGAGTAGTGAATCATCCAACAAGGGGAATTAAAGGGAGTTCACAGAAACATTAGCTAAATATGACTCTGTCCTGTCCACACAATTCGATTCCTCAACTGTGTTTTCTGGTATGTCCCATACTATTTAAAAATACTTGATCTCTGCTCTTGCAGCCACCATTTCTGGTCAGATCAGAGATGAAATTCAGGATGCTCCCTTTTTTGGATGGCAGGGTGATGAAACAACTGATATATCCTGCCGTGCCCAACTCTCTGTCATTGTTCGCTATGTGGATAGTGCAGGTAAAATTCAGGAGCGCTTTATTGGATTTTTTGATGTTTCTGGGGGGCGAGATGCCAAGTCCGTTTTAAAAATATTAAATGAGAACATGCATGGCTACAATTTTAAGGATAAGCTTGTTGCACAGACCTATGATGGGGCTGCTGTCATGGATTCAGATCTCAATGGTCTGCAGGCCAAAGTGAAAGCAAAGTAAATACTTTTACCAAGAGCGATACAGAAATCTGTACATGGCCATCCTTTATAACATCTTGGAGCAGATTCCTCAACGTTTTTCAAATTTGGAAAGCATGCTCTTCTTAGAATTAGCCAATCCAGAGAAATTTGATGACATGAGACAAGTATTTCCAGAGGAGGCCTTCCAAAGTGTCCTGAAAAGTTATGGCCATTACTTTGATTCAGGGAGACTGAGGTCAGAACTTCAAGTCCTGTATTCAGATCAGGACTTGCAGGGTAAGAGGGGAAAGTTGTGTGATTACTTGGTGTTACTTAAAGACATGGAGTTGGACAGTGCAATGCCTCAGCTTTACAAACTGTTCTCATTAGTGGCAACAATTGGAGCTACATCTGCAGGTGTAGAAAAGAGCTTCTCCTGTTTAAAGCGGCTCACCCGAAAGTGAGTCCTACACCCGAAACACAGGGTGCTCTGCTGGCCATTGAGAGGACACTGGTCAAGTCACTAGAAAAGACGCCTAGTTGGTACGACAGGGTCACAGACCATTTTCTTGAAAAGGAACGTTGGGCAGAATTTACTTTTAAATAAATAGACAATTTTATGATGTAGGCTGAAAATGAGCTTCCCCTATTTGACAGACCAGTAGCCGCCACTGCTGTCCACGCAGGACCAAGAATATACTGTACAACCCCAAATGAAAAGAAAAGATAGCTTATTTAATAAAATAAAAATTTAAACTGAAAACAGTAATTTGTAAATATTACCTTTGACTTTAAATTATAATAAATTATATTTGACTGCAGAAAGTTGTCTGTAGTTTAAAACACAAGATATTTCATTACCTTACATTTGTAAGTATACATCCATTATTGATATTCAGGCCTACTGTATAACACATTAAAAAAAAAAAAAAAATAGAGACAGGGCAAATTAAAGCTAGTATTATTAAACAATGATCTGATTTAAAATGTTAGTCATTTAGGAACAAAAATGATCCAAAGATTACCAGTTTGACAACAAATGAGAAAATATATATTTTTTAATGTTATTCAAATAAAAACATATTTAAAGTGCTTTACAGTGCATAAATATATACAGTGGTGTGAAAAACTATTTGCCCCCTTCCTGATTTCTTATTCTTTTGCATGTTTGTCACACAAAATGTTTCTGATCATCAAACACATTTAACTATTAGTCAAAGATAACACAAGTAAACACACAAGAGTTTTTAAATGATGTTTTTTATTATTTAGGGAGGAAAAAAAATCCAAACCTACATGACCCTGTGTGAAAAAGTAATTGCCCCCTGAACCTAATAACTGGTTGGGCCACCCTTAGCAGCAATAACTGCAATCAAGCGTTTGCGATAACTTGCAACGAGTCTTTTACAGCGCTCTGGAGGAATTTTGGCCCCCTCATCTTTGCAGAATTGTTGTAATTCAGCTTTATTTGAGGGTTTTCTAGCATGAACCACCTTTTTAAGGTCATGCCACAACATCTCAATAGGATTTAGGTCAGGACTTTGACTAGGCCACTCCAAAGTCTTCATTTTGTTTTTCTTCAGCCATTCAGAGGTGGATTTGCTGGTGTGTTTTGGGTCATTGTCCTGCTGCAGCACCCAAGATCGCTTCAGCTTCAGTTGACGAACAGATGGCCGGACATTCTCCTTCAGGATTTTTTGGTAGACAGTAGAATTCATGGTTCCATCTATCACAGCAAGCCTTCCAGGTCCTGAAGCAGCAAAACAACCCCAGACCATCACACTACCACCACCATATTTTACTGTTGGTATGATGTTCTTTTTCTGAAATGCTGTGTTACCAGATGTAACGGGACACGCACCTTCCAAAGAATTCAACTTCTTTCTCGTCGGTCCACAAGGTATTTTCCCAAAAGTCTTGGCAATCATTGAGATGTTTTTTAGCAAAATTGAGACGAGCCTTAATGTTCTTTTTGCTTAAAAGTGGTTTGCACCTTGGAAATTTGCCATGCAGGCCGTTTTTGCCCAGTCTCTTTCTTATGGTGGAGTCGTGAACACTGACCTTAATTGAGGCAAGTGAGGCCTGCAGTTCTTTTGATGTTGTCCTGGGGTCTTTTGTGGCCTCTCGGATAAGTTGCCTCTGCGCTCTTGGGGTAATTTTGGTTGGCCGGCCACTCCTGGGAAGGTTCACCACTGTTCCATGTTTTTGCCATTTGTGGATAATGGCTCGCACTGTGGTCCGCTGGAGTCCCAAAGCTTTAGAAATGGCTTTATAACCTTTACCAGACTGATAGATCTCAATTACTTTTGTTCTCATTTGTTCCTGAATTTCTTTGGATCTTGGCATGATGTCTAGCTTCTGAGGTGCTTTTGGTCTACTTCTCTGTCAGGTAGCTCCTATTTAAGAGATTTCTTGATTGAAACAGGTGTGGCAGTAATCAGGCCTGGGGGTGACTACAGAAATTGAACTCAGGTGTGATAAACCACAGTTAAGTTATTTTTTAACAAGGGGGGCAATCACTTTTTTTACACAGGGCCATGTAGATTTGGAGTTTTTTTTCTCCCTTAATAACGTAAACCTTCATTTAAAAACTGCATTTTGTGTTTAATTATGTTATCTTTGACTAATAGTTAATGGTTTTTGATGAGCAGAAACATTTAAAGGGGTCATACAGCACTACATGCACTATTTTAAGCTGTTTGGACTGAACTGTGTGTTAGGAGAGTGCGTACACAACCACTCTCCGATGATAAAGAGCCGCCCAGTGGTTTTCTTTTCGTTTATTACATTAACATCCCCCTTCTGAAATCAGGCCAATCACAAATGCCTGTCGATGTGACGCCAAACCGACAGAGGCCGCTCCTACACAAGTTGATTGACACTGGTGTTTTAGCAAAGACCCGCCCCGAGTGAGAAGAAGCTGTCGGCCATTGTTTTTCGCCGCTATAGCAAAATGTCGCCTAAGCGAGTGTTGTGTACAGTTGTTGGGTGTAATAGCGAACACAGCAGTCGTCATTCACTACCTAGGGTTAGTGACCTAGGGTACCTACTTAGGGTTAGGTATCTGAGCCACTGAGGACACAGTGGCTGAATTTAGTTTTTGAAGCTAACGTCCCCGCCGATTTACCTAAATGCGTTCATGTTTGCGATAATCATTTTTCACCAGACTGCTTTATAAACGGGGGTCAATATAAAGCAGGTTTTACTAGGAAGCTGCTCCTAAAAATGGATCTGTACTAACGCTTCGTGTTCCTGCTTCATCTTCACCAGGCTCGGTGAGTGTGAATTTTTTTGGTATGACTCTTTGCAGATCGCCTTTTCTAATAATCACGATGAATGCGGAGTGTAAGTTAACTTATACTCTCATAGAACATAGTTATGGCTTCTTCTCTGTGTATATCCGTCTCTATATAATTCCTAATCGCCCGTTTATAATAAACAATGCATTGAGGTGATTGTCTAGTTGCAAACTGTGTGGGTAGTCGGAAAACTATATTATGCTTACCTTTGTTACGTTAGATGGTTTATAACGATGTCTGTCGAAGATTAAGAAGTCATGTAAACACATCGCGTCCGTATCTCTCTCGGTAAGTTTCTCCGCTTTTGTTGTTGTTGCTCGCGGCAGCGTAACAGCCTGTTACTTCATGCCCGTGCAGTGATGAGAGACAAATCGAGTCGATGCATGTCCATTCTTTTAATTTCTGCGTTGTCAGGCGATATTACAAACTTCCGCGTAGGTTCCGTACTTAAATCAAACCAAAAACGACTGAAGAAAACAGGCTCAGGCTCTATATTCCATAGTTTTCCAGTTTGGACTGCATTACCCACAAAGCATTGCCCGCACTGGACTACACTTCCGTGGCTATACCCCACGTGTCACGCCCCACAGAACTGGGGGGGGGGGGGGCGGGCTCAGCAGAGGTCATGAGCATTTAAATTAGCATGTACTGAAACAGGTTGCTGAGAACAGAGCTAGTTTTTACCAGGTAAAAGTAGTGTTTTTTTACACAATCCTTTTGAATTTTTAATTTACGTATAATACAAACTTTTTATTAGGACCCTAAAGATCATATTAACATTTAATGAAAAATATGATGTGTAGGACCTTTAAGTGTGACAAACATGCAAAAGAATAAGAAATCAGGAAGGGGGCAAATAGTTTTTCACATTACTGTATATATATATATATATATATATATATATATATATATATATATATATATACAAGAAATTTGAGGGAATTTTGTTACATACAGGGCATGGGTGCAAACCTAAACTGAATTACTGTGCTATCTGATCCCTTAGCTGGCACTGCATCAAGAACTGCCATCCATAATTCACTGTTAAGTAGAAAAGGAATGCATCATTTAAATTTCTAGACAATATTGCTTAGAAAAGTCACAATTACATTTCCCCCCTAAAATCATTCAACTTCATTTATAATTGTTAAGCCAATTCACCCATCCCCCACCCCCCCCATTTTTTTTTTAATTAATAAAAAAATTTCTTATTAAATCTGTGTGGAAACTGGTGGCATTGGCAGTGTGCACGATCAATTATTTTTAGCTAAGGTAATGCCACTAATGTAAAATAATGTACAGTTAACTTGTTTTCCAGGCAAAATACATGATTGGAGATGTCAGAATACCTCACTGTCATTTACGATCAATAAAGCATTGACAGAAACAGCCACTTACAGTAGCTTATCCAGAGACAGCGTGCTCCGTGGCAGGGAGGCATTTTAGTGCATAACATTACAATAAATAAATAAATAAATAAATAGCTTTTTCGTTATGTGGATTACACATGTAAAACCAGTTGTACTATAATCCACTCTATCAGCTTCAGTTTGATTTCAATTTTTTTTTTCAAAAAAAAAAAAAAAAATTAACTGAATTAATATCAAACTGAATATTGCAAAGGGAAGGGTTGTAGTTATTAGTAAGGATAGAGTGCATTATAGTACAGTTGGTTTTACTAAATGCTAAATTAGTAAATTTCTATTGCAAAAAAGTTTTGTTGATTTAATTGTCATTTTTGCAACTCATAATATATTGTACCAAAGTGCCTTCCTTTTTTATACATATCTTTACAATTATTATTATTTTAATAATAAAAAACACCCTAAATCTCATTTAACAAATTATCTGCTTTATTGCCACAAGAATTGTCTGTGTAATAGTTTATTTTAAAATGTACATTGAAATAATTATTAATCAATTAAACAAACAAATAAATAAAAAATAATCCATACTGTAGCCTAACAGTGTAGTATGTTTGATGTCCTGTGAAGTATTTCTCTGTAATCTTGTGTATTCTTTTGTAAACAAACTGTTTGGTCTTGGTCATGCACTTTTTAGACAGTCCCTTAGTGACTATATCACTATAAAGCGCCGGTAAGCAGCGCTCCAGCAGGCTGTAACAGAGGAAGTTTAAAAAAAATAATATATATATATATTTATTTGTAGTAGCTTCTCTGTCCACTTCAGAGTAAGAAAATATGCGATTTGTCATTTTTGTGTGTTTATTTCTTGATAAACAAATGAGATTCACCTCCATTGATTAAACTCCCCCTCTTGGTCGGCGACTGCAAGTGACAATCCCCACACAATCCCGAATCACTCCCCCGAGGGTTCCTGAAAAGACTTTCATTTTAGTAATCACCTTGCAGTTCAGTAATCTTAGTACAGTGGAACCTCGGATTACGAGCTTAATTCGTTCCGGAAGTAGGCTCGTATTCCAAAACACTCGTAAACCAAATTTAATTTACCCATAGGAAATAATGGAAACTTAAATTTTTCGTTCTACAGCCCAAAAAAATAAATACATAAATATAACTAATAACTAACTAGTAAAAATAAAACAAATTAACCTGTACTTTACCTTAAAATTTTTTTAAAAATAAATCCCGACAGATAAGGGTTTTCATTTGTGCACGCAGGGTGTCTACATCTAAGCATTTGGCAGACGCCCTTATCCAGAGCGACTTACATTTTTATTTCATTACACATCTGAGCAGTTGAGGGTTAAGGACCTTGCTCAAGGGCCCAACAGTGGCAACTTGGTGGTTGTGGGGTTTAAACCTGGGATCTTCTAAACCGTAGTCCAATGCCTTAACCACTGAGCTACCCCTGGCCCCAGGTGTATGTGTGTAAAATGTGCGCGTGCACACACGCACACACATTAATGGATAGACCGTTTTTAAAAAAGTTTAAAAAGTAGCAAGGAACATTCCTAGTCACACTCACGTAAGCGCATACTAACAGGATCACTGCTGTAAGTAAAACAACAACAACAACAAAACAAATTAAACAGCTCCTCACCTTTGAAAACAATTGCGACAGAGAGGAGTTCGTGTGTTTATTTGGCAACCTGAGAGAAGGGGGGCTAAAGGGGGGCTCGCTCGTGTTTACAGTCCCCTTCTCAGGTTGCCAAACAAACACACAAACTCTCTGCCTTACACAGACACAAACACACACGCGCACTCAAAAACACTGCAAGCACTAAGACCCAGCAGGGGAGACGATAGGTCTCGGCTTTACAGCTCCCCTCCTCTCGGGTTGCCAAACAAACACACAAACTTCTCTCTGTCGCAATTGTTTTCAAAGGTGAGGAGCTGTTTAATTTGTTTTTTGTTGTTGTTTTACTTACAGCAGTGATCCTGTTAGTATGTGCTCACGTGAGTGTGACTAGGAATGTTCCTTGCTAATTTTTAAACGATTTTAAAAATGGTCTCTTCGTTAATGTGTGTGTGCGCGCACACACATCTCACACAAACACACACACACACACACACACACACACAGCGTGTGTATTCACCCAGCAGGAGAGACGATTACCTACAATTCTGCTGCAAGAGAGAGAAAAACCGTTGGCTCACTTGTGATGATGTAACGCTCGTTGTTAAAACAAGAAGCGCATGCGTGAAACATGATACTCGGTTCTCGTAAACTAGGACAATGCTCGTTTTTCAAGTAAAATTTTTTTTTCAATTGTTGCTCGTCTTGCGAAACACTCGTAAACCGCGTTACTCATAATCCGAGGTTCCACTGTAATCACTTTTAGGAACCAGTGTGAGTTACAGTAGATTTTACGGCCATACACTCAAACACCTTCACCTTTTTTTAACTATGCATCTGATGTCATTTTATATCCTATCTACATCAACATTCATCTGTAAAATGTCCTATTGCCAGATAATGAAAACTAATATCACCAACAAGAAACCCTAACCCTATCAGAAACATGACCTACAATTTAATATAAAAATGACAGAACATATTGTGAATTGTTTAAAGTAATACACACATGATCAAAAAATATTGATCAAGCACACCTAATACATTGAGGTCCACAAATAATAGAAAAAAAAAAGATAACTTTTTCTTTGCCTCTGCACACAACCACATTAAATCTGAAATGAAACATGATGTAAGCGAAGTCAAGACTTTTAGCTTTAATTAAAGGGATTTTGAAATAGTGTTCCCGGCCAGGCTCAATTCTTGTCTCTTTGTACATGGAGTTTGCATGTTCTCCCCGTGCTTGGTGGGTTTCCTCTGGGTACTCCGGTTTTCTCCCACAATCCAAAGATATGCAGGTTAGGGTAATTGGCATTCTCAAATTGCCCATAGTGTGTGAGTGTGTGTGGCCTGCGATGGATTGGCACCCTGTCCAGGGTGTACCCTGCCTTGTGCCCTAAGCCTCCTGGAATAGGCTCCAGGTCCCCATGACCATAAATACAGGATAAAGCGATACAGAAGATGAGTGAGTAAGTAAGCGAGAGTGGAGATAGTGTGGCATTAACCAGTTGGGAAATTACTACCATTTTTATACACATAGCCATATTGAGGAGCTCATAAATAATGGAACAAATAAATATAATTACAAACATAAGGATTGCCTTGAATAAAAAATTCTTTGTACTTAATGTCTGCCTGAAGTCTGGAACATATAGTTGTTTTCTCCCTCAAGATGCATTCGTGGGCTTTCAGCTGCTGCTTGTTTGTGGGTCTAGTGACCCTGTTCCATTGGCAGCCATACATGCTTATGCCCAAATCAAATATACCAGCCACATTCGCCAATATCAGGCCGAGGAGGTCGACAACTTCACATGCCCGCAGATGAAGAAGCAACACACGACATCCGATGCCACATTAAAAAGCCGACTGCAGTTCTCCAATGCCTGAAACCATTGTAGCGCATTAACACCATCAACTTAAAAAGATATCTGCCCTCTTCATGCCCTCGTCATCCCAGCGACGATCTATGCTTATAAAAGGTGACAAAGAACTTCATCCACTGGGTAAATGCCTTCCTGCATTGAATGCAGAATTCTCTGCATCTCGTACCAAGGTTGAGTCAAAAACCAAGAAGTTCATCAACAAACATCCATTCACGTGCCCCACTGTCCGAAATTGTGGCCGAGCGATGCCTACGATTCGCGGGTCATATTCTATGCCAACCACCAACCTGGCTTTCAAGGACAGACATGCCCTTTCTAAGAGAAATCTAAAAATTAACAAATCAGATAAGACTATTTTTATAGCATCATCAAAATGTGATTTGTCAGAAACATGCCAAGAGATGGATAAAGTTTGCTTCCTTTTGCAAAACAAAACAAATAAAAAAAAAAAACAAAGGCAATGAAAGATATATCAACTAGTTCAGAGTACAGCCATACTGCCAACTAACCATAAAGCCAAACGCCTTCTACTTCACCAATAGCAAACATTAGAAAATGCGGAATGTAGAGCAGCAACTACTAAAAATAAAAAAAACGGAAGCGGCATATGGACAGGAAAAAGAGGTATTCAGACATTCATTGACGAATATGATGTCCACAATGGGTCGTTCATCGGTATTGCAAACTTTAAAGCTGTTTTGATGGCCGTGACTCTTTAATTGCTTAATATGCCTTGCTTGCCTGTAATTAGCTGTGTATGTTAATTCGCTTTTCTGGTCAATTTATTGAGACTATTTAAACACAGAATGATAAGGAAAGAATTTGTCTGTAGTTCATATAGACAGGGTTTTTCAAAAGTCATGTGTTTAATACATGTAGCCTACTAATTATATTGCTAAATTAAAGGTAAATTAGGTGTTTCCTAAATTAAATGCTTGTGTTTCCTAAATTAAATGAGTGACAAAATAAAAATAAAGGACGTATACTGTAGGTCGTCTGTTGGCTTCTTCCCTTTTTTTTTTTAACCCAAGCCACTGCATGCTTCCCCATGTTTTAATCAGAATAATGGAGTACTTCAGTGATAGAGCACTGCTTAGTGATATATTCTCTCAGTTTTGTTACTGTTGGTTCATTTCTTAATACCTCATTCTTCTTTGCCAACATTTTATACCAGATGCCAAGAAACACATAAACCTGCCTTTTCACATATTGGGATTAATTTATTCATCAGGGAAATTCATATTATATTATATTACATTACATTACATTACAGTACATCATATCATATCATATATCATATCATATTATAGTACAGTAGAACTTTGGATTACAAGCACAATTTGTTCCGAAAGCAGCCTCATATTTGAAAACACTCGTAAATCAAAGCGAATTTCCCCATAAGAATGTGCACTTTACCTATGAAAAGAATTGCGACAGAGCAGTGTTTCTGTTTAGAGCAGAGAGAGAGAGAGAGAGAGTGTGTGTGTGTGTGTGTGTGTGTGTGTAAAGGCTCGAGGAGGAGGGGGGAAAGGGTGTGTGAAGGTGAGGGAAGGGAGGTGTGTGTGTAAAGGGGCACAGTGTTATAATAAACAGTACACACTGGCTGTACATACACGCATACAAACAAAATAAAATATGTTTTAAGCGCACACACATGGTCAGTGTTATAGTAAACAGTACACGTGCGGATGTTGATTATACCAGTGAGATATGCGCACTAAGACTGAGCAGGGGAGATGATTACCCACAATTCCGCAGAAGACTTGTTAGTTTTCTAAGTCAAAATTTATTAAAAATCCTCTTGCGGAACACTCGCAAACCGCATTACTCACAATCCGATGTTCCACTGTATATGATGTTATAATATAATATACAGAAAATTATAATACCATTCTTTGAGCCTTAGTAAGACATTACTGTAATATTCCTATGTATGCCACCTAAGATTTATACTTAAATATTTAAGTATTTGTTTCCTGTACAGTAACTCTAAATTTAAACACAGTTAAATTATTTTTACATTTACATTTACATTTAGGCATTTGGCAGACGCTCTTATCCAGAGCGACTTACAAAAAGTGCTTTAATGTTTACAACATTGGATACATACTTACACTGGGTTAACTAAGTTAATAACTAAGTACCATTAGTCCAACACAACTGAGTTTTTTTTTTTTTTTTTTTTTTGGGGGGGAGGGGGGTTAGTCCAAGTACTGGAGAAACAGATGAGTCTTGAGTCGTCGTTTAAAGATAGTCAAAGTCTCTGATGTACGGACATCTAGAGGAAGTTCATTCCACCATCTAGGTGCCAGAACAGAAAAGAGCCTGGAAGAATGCCGCCCTCGATCCCTGAGAGATGGTGGGATGAGGCGAGCAGTGCTGGAGGATCGGAGGCAACGTGGTGCAGTGCGTGGTGTAATTAGCGCAGAGAGGTAAGTGGGTGCTGGGCCATTTTTGGCTTTGTAGGCAAGCATCAGTGTTTTGAATTTGATGCGGGCAGCTACAGGAAGCCAGTGCAGGGAGCGGAGGAGTGGGGTGGTGTGGGAGAACTTGGGAAGGTTAAAAACGAGTCGTGCTGCTGCATTCTGGATCAGTTGCAGAGGACGAATCGTGGACAGAGGCAGGCCTGCCAGGAGTGAGTTGCAGTAGTCCAGTCTTGAAATAACAAGGGACTGAACAAGCACCTGAGTAGCCTGTGAAGAAAGAAATGGGCGAATTCTTCTGATATTGTAAAGAAGAAATCGACAAGAGCGAGTAAGGTTAGCGATGTGTGGGGAAAATGACAGATGATTGTCCACGGTTACCCCAAGATTGCGGGCGGTGGTTGAGGGAGTGATTTGGTTGTTGTCCATGGATATCACAAGGTCTTGACCTGGAGATGAGATTTTTAAGCATATACCAGTTAGGAAGCTTGGGTCACAGCACAGGGTCAGCCACGATACTGGGCCCCTGGAGCAAATGTGTTTAACCATTTGTATACTGTTTCTCACCTGAGGATCAGTTTTGTATTCTGATATATACAATTGTATATTGATTACACCATCGACTTCAGAGCCCTAGCCCCCTCTTGTGGCTGGGATGTTCAGACGCTCTTTGGCGCTTTTCTCCATGGACTTGCTGATCCAATTGAGAATGAACTGGCAGCTCAAAAGCTTCCCTCGAAGATATAAGAGCTCATGGACCTTGTAACACGTATCGACATTCGCAAACATGCCCACTATCAGGCAAACCATAATTGGTCCAAAAGCCCAGCTCTTATTCAACCACCAGTCTTAACCGTCACCATGCCTACTCTTGAAAATCAACATAAGCCCATGTAGATTGGTTGTACTTGTATCTCGTTAAAGGAATGTCAGCGAGGTCACAACGAGGGCTCCTGCTTCTACTTTGGTCAAGCAGGCCATCTAGTACGAACCTGCCCATTAAAAGCTCGGGGCCCCCTGTAATTCTGGAGTACAGGGGGCTCCCACACTCAGCTCATTTCCAGATCCACGACCATTGTTTTCCAAACCCTGACCTACGATAACCAGTCCCACATCCTGAACGCCCCTCGTAGACTCTAGGGGAGATCAAAACCTGATAGCTGCCTCCACGATCACTAAGCTCAAGATTCCTTCTGTTCCACTTAGTCCACCCTTCTACGTTCAGGCACTAGATGATCACCAATCACGCACTGCTTAGCCACACTTACACTTCAATTCTCAGGTAATCATGCCGAAAATATCTCCCTTTTAATTATCAAGAGCCCCTATGCACCAGTCGTCCTTGGCCTCCCATGGTTAAAGCAACAAAAACCCCACATTTACTGGACAAGGAAAATGTCTTTGAATGGAGCCTTGCCTGCTTGTCTTCCTGTCTTCGTTCTGCCTCTCCCAAAAAGTAATTAACTTCTCAAAAAGAGATCCCCAGCTTGTCAGAGGTCCCCACTCAATAACATGATCTGAAACAGGTCTTGGGTAAATCACGCTCCATCTTGCTCCTTCCCCACCGCCCCTACGATTGTGCCAGTGACCTCTTCCCTAGCACCTTGCCCCAAAAGGGACACCTCAGAGGCAATGAAACTCTACAGTACATCTCTGAATCCCTAGCCGCGGGCATGATTTACCATGCCTCTTACCCAGTCGGCCCTTTCGTCCCTGCATAGATTACAAAGGACATGAACTCACGGTCAAGAATCAATATCCGATTCCCTTGATGTCTATAGCCTTTGAGCTACTGCAAGATGCCCGTCTTTTCACTAAACTGGACCTGAGGAACGCTTACCATTTAGTCCAGATCAGGGAAGGTGACGAGTGGAAGACGGCTGTCAACACCCCCACTGGCCATTATGAGTATCTGGTAGTTCCTTTTAACCTAACCGACGCCCCAGCAGTCTTTCAAACTCTGATCAACAATGTCCTTCGAGACTACTTAAACATCTTTGTTTTTGCAACATCCTGATTTTCTTCCATTCGCTAAAGAAAGATAGAGTACATGCACATCAAGTCCTGATGAAGAACAAATGTCAAAAGCCAAAAAGTGTGAATTTCACCAAGAATCCACATAATTTTTAGGTTATCTCATCTCTCCATCAGGCATTTAGATGGATCAACCAAAGTAAAAGCGGTCACTGACTGGCCACCTCCATCTAGACGAGAGCTCCAATGCATTCTGGGCTTCACTAACTTTTACAGGCACTTCATTAGAAGTAATAGCATGGAGGCAACTCCTCTTAGATCACTTATGTCCACAAAGACTCCCTACCAATAAAGCACTGTAGATGAGAAAGTATTCAACAATCTCAAGCATCAATTCACCACGGCACCTATTCTTGTCTTTTCAGACTCTTTTCTTCAATTCATCGTTATGGTGGACACATCCGAAACAAGAGTCAGAGCTGTTCTCTCTCAGAGGTCCCCCAAAGATAATCAGCTTCACCCATATGCATTCTTTTCTTGTCGACTTGCATCTCCTGAGCACAACTACGACATTGGGGACCATAAACTTCTTGCAGTCAAACTCATCCTCGAGGAGTGGAGACACTGGCTGGAGGGAGCCGACCTCCCATTCCTTGTATGGACAGACCACAGGAACCTTGAATATTTTAAGTCAGCCAAGAGGCTCAACTCACAACAGGCACTGTTTCCTATTAAATTTGTCCCCTTGGGACACGCCCACCCTGGACACCATCCTAACACCTCAATTTCCTGTGGCCACCACCCGTCTGGAAGTGGAGAACCAGGTCTTTCAGTCCCTTTAACAGGAGCCAGGCCCTAGTAGGCCCTCTTTTCACAGCTTAAGATTAGTCTGCCATCCAGGGGCATCCAGCACCCTATCTCTGCTACAGCAACATTTCTGCTGGCCACCCATCATGTAAGATGTCACGAACTTCATGGTCTCATGCGACATGCGCACCAGAAACAAGACACTAAACCATCCTCTTGAGGGTTTTCTAAAACCTCTTCTTATCCCCCACTGCCCCGGGTCTCACAACGCCCTTAATTTTGTCACTGGATTATCCCCCTTAAACAATAACACCTGCGTACTCACTTTTGTCGACCGCTTCTCCAAATCAGCTCACTTCATTCCGTTACCCAAACTCCCATCGACCAAAGAAACAGCTGACCACGTGTTTTGGCTCTATGGATTACCCGTAAACATAGTCTCAGACAGGGGACCCAAATTCTCAGCGCAATCCTGGAAGGCCTTTTGCAGCCTCTTCGGCACCACACCCAGCCTTTCTTCAGGTTTTCACCCCCAGGGTAATGGTCAGACAGAACGCATCAACCGGGAGCTTGAGAGACTCCGCACCTCCTCGACCGGAATGTCCCCTTTCCAATGCTGCCTTGGTTACTAACCACCACTGTTCCCCACCTAGGAGGAGAAAACTGCTGTCCCATCAGCCCAAACCTTCGTCCGCCACTGTAAGAACACATGGCGATGGGCTTGTGCTCAGCTGAAACACACAGTGAGTAAGGCTAACCGCATTCGTTCTGCGGCACCCAAATACCAGATCGACCAAAAAGTCATGCTGTTCACACGTGACCTGCCTCTCAAGACTTGCGTCCAGAATACTCTTGCTAAGGGTCGTTCTTTAACCATCTCATGCATTATCAACCCGTGTTTTCTCAGACTGGCCCTTCCTTTTGTCCATGCATTGAGTCAACTCCGCTTTTGATGTCTCCCAAATCTGCAGATTGGCACTTGCCCACGTTTTATGACCACAATTTAGGATCACGGACTGTATTTAAATTCTCGGCTTTAATAATGATTCCTAGCTATTTGTCTATGGTACCGTCCACCCTCAGATTGACCAACAATCCAGGCTTTTCACTTCTAGGAATGCGTAAAAATTTATATATTTCACTGATAATGGTAACACATTTTGGTGAATACATTTTGTCACATAAAATGAGTGACAATTTGCATCTTGCTTTTTTCCACATTTTATTACTCATGCACATTCTATTATTCTTCAGATATAAAAATAAAATTAGTCATAAAATGTTTTAAATCACAGCTTTTGAGGGCTCTACCTGAGGTCTATTATTCATTCTCTTTGTATATGCTGCTTCTTGGATTATTTTTTAGACTGCAATAAATGTTTCTTCGTAGTGATCAGTAGCCACTTCAGTAACTCCATCAGTAACACCAAAAGATTTTATTGGGTGTATTCACTTTTGTATGTAGTATAACCATTTTTAAATGGGACGGAACAGTGTTGGTGCACTTTGCCAGCTCAGCTGTACTTAGAGGGAGAAAAGCAAAGGAATCAGCATATGTACCCTTTATATAATTAATTATAGTAATAACTCACTTTTTACAAAATCATAAAAAAAATTTTCTTTATTTCCATTAGCATGTTCACTAGGAAATCATTATGGAACACCTGAAAGTGGGGTATATTTTGCACTCCAAATGTGCACTCTAATTGAAAAAAGTCAGCTCTACAAAAAAAATCTTGAGGTAGAAATATAAATATGCCAAAGAAATACTATGCCCACATAAAAAAAAAAAAAAAAATTTAATCAACAAAAATGCAGGCTATTGTTGGAACTTAAACAACCTGTCAATGCAAATAGGTTGTGTGTTTTCATTCTAAATGAATAAATTAATAAGCTGTTATATATTCATATGAATACATACATCATGCATAAGGAAAAAGATTGTACAGTACATAAATAAATGTAGCTCCATCAACCTCTTTGTCAACCTAATCATGTACTGTATGGCGATGACACAAACCGTGGGATTTACCTAACATCTTATAATTTTATAAAGAACAGAATTGTCAGATAGAAACTTAGAATTCCAAATTCTTACCCTTTCGGTTACATCACAAAAGCTGTCAACATACAAAGGAGGAAATCTTGGGAACATCACCAGCATCTCCAACAATTGCCAATGATCAAAATATTTTTATGTAATTTTTTTTTCTGACAGCTGAGAAAATGTAATATTTTTAACTACACCATCCAAGTTCTACAGATCCACCATGAAAACTTTTAGCAACGGATCCTTCCCTAGTAAAAAAAAAAAAAAAAGTATATTAAGTATATTAAATCCTAGCATGCCAAAGCATACTTAAATGTACTTGCAGCCAGACTAATGACTAGTAAGTATACTTGAAGTTTGCTATTTTGGAACAACTAATTTTGTACTAAGTGTATTTAAGTTGTAATTAAATTGTACAAAAGTACAATTATAAGTGTATTAAGTATACTTTTGTGTGCTAAAGTGGAACAACTTTAAGTATACTTAGTACACTTAAAGTATATGCCTGTGTGTGTACTAACGTACATACCTGACAGTAATTAATACAATTTAAATATATATTTAATATATTATAAGTACATTACAGCTATTTTTACTGTTACAAATACATGATTAATATACTATGAGTATATATTTTTATTACAGCAGTAGCTGTTATACTTCTTGTCAATTACAAATACTAAAAAAGTACACTTTGCGGTTAATACAAATATACATTATTGTATCATACAGTACATAAAACCTTCTATATTACAGTATTGCAAATGTATTACCAGTACACTAAAGTTGTTTAGGATAATTTACAAATGCTGAATGTATTTTCTACACTATAACATGTTTTTGAAACACATTACATTAGTACAGTAATTATGAGGGAGATTTTATTCATGAGTTCAACAGATTTAATTTGCACAAGGTTACAAAAAACATTCCTACAGTATAGTTTATTTGTATTTAACAAACACACAAACTAAAATTTAAACTGTAGTCTGAACACAGACAGACATTAGTATTAGAGTATAGAGGTACAGTATTAGTTCAAACCTGGTGTTTTAACACAGACAGACATCAGTATTAGAGTATGCAGGTACAGTATTAGTTTAAACCTGGTGTGTGGACACAGACAGACATTAGTATTAGAATATACAGGTACAGTATTAGTTTAAACCTGGTGTGTTGATTCCAGCTGTTACACAGAGACTGAAAACAGGCCGAGAGCTACGGAGCCATTATACCACAAGCAAAGTACATGAGATTTAGCAGCAACACATTAGACAATACTGTGGCGTGGGTGGGGTTTGACAGACGACCATCATGCTTTGCGGGAGGGGTTATGATGTGTTCACCGTGTTGGGAAAAGGTGTTTGGGGTAGTGGCTTCGGCCAGGTTGTGTGTGTGTGGAAATAGATGTCTGTTTAGTGACTGTGGAATGTGATATTGCTCAATAAAGTACTCCCAGCTATTTGCATTGGGCAGCCAGGAAGCTCACTTGTCTCTCCAAGTTCTGCTTAGCGGTAAAAACGCTACATTTGGTGTCAGAAGTGGGATGGAGAGTAACGGCTTAGAGCGCATCCCAGAGCAAGCTACAGCTCCGTGCGCCGTCAGCCGGCGAGGCGACCTGCAGCTGCACCTGCCGTCCTACAACGGCGCTGTCGAGCCCCACGCATTCACCGCCCAGGTGGAGCTAGCCGCTGACTTCACGGGCTGGTCCCCGGCGGAAACAGCCGTCCGGGTGGCCCTCTCGCTGGAGGGCGAAGCTCTCCGGGCGTTGGGAGACCTCCGGCCGGATGAGCGGAAGGACTGGGCGGAGTCGCTACACTTCCGGTTCGGCACGAATGACCGTAACGAGGCCGCGTGCGAGGAGCTGGCAACCCGCGTGCGGAGCGCCTCCGAGCCACTAGGGGCGTTCGCCATGGACCTGAGATCTCTCGCACGCCGGGGCTACCCGGAATTCGGGCCCGTCCAGCAGGAAGAGCTAGCACGGCGTGCGTTCCTGCGGGGAATTCGGCCGTCACGGCTTCGCGAGCACATCCGGTTGGCGGCACTGGCTTCCCTGTTCGAGGCGCTGCGCGAAGCCGAGCGCGCAGAGCCCATCATGGCAGACCACCACGGCAAAAGAGCCGATCGTTTTCCCGTGGCTCGGGGCCGCTCGGTAGGTGAACCTAGCCGGGGACAGGGCTACCCGTCGCGGCTAGGCCTCGACTCAGCCTCCGAGATTCCGTGACCACGCCGAGGCCAGGGACTGACGGATTACCGCTGTGACGCTATCAGGCCTGAGGACAACGTACTCCAGCAGCCGTTAAAACTAGCCGAGGAGAAGCCGCCTCCTACAGCCGTCTTTGCTTCCCCAACGGCCGGGTTCAACTTCCGGTCAGGACGCGTAGGAAATCGCGCGGGTGTCTACGTGAACTGTGGCCTGGACAACGTTTCGCTACGGGCGCTCGTGGACACTGGCTCTACGGTTTCGCTGCTGCGCTGGGGAGTATTAGATCAAGGCGAGCGCGGTTGTATGCTGCCGGACCCGGCTTTGAGCATTCGCACCGTATCGGGAAGTTATTTGAAGATACGGGCCTGTTGCACGGTGCTAATACAAGTAGGTGCAATCATTCTTTCCCATCCGTTCTTTGTGACAGACATCGAGTATGATTGTATCTTGGGTTTAGACATTTTGGAAAGGTGGGGTGCGGTACTGAATCTCGTGGACGGAACTCTGCGCGGTAACTTCGGGTTAGCCAGGTTGCTAGTGCCCAAAGCGCAGCCGGACGGGTTAGAAGCACGCACCAGGGGGGCGGAACTTCCGGTGGACGCGCCATGTAAACATCCGGTAGCCGACCGAGCTAGGATAATGGCCGAGCTAATGCAGCGTAGCAGTGTAGGGCTTAGCCAGTCACAGGCCGACACCGTGAAGTCCCTTTTGCACGAGTTCGCGGATATTTTCGCGGTAGATGAGCGCGAGTGCACACATACCAATCTGGTGCAGCACACGATTGATACGGGTAACGCAGCGCCTGTTCGGCTACATCCGAGACGCCTCCCATTAGCTAAACGAGCTATCGCCGAGCAGAAGCTGCGCGAGATGGCCGACTCGGGCGTCATAGAGCCAGCGTCCGGACCGTGGTCTTCACCCGTTGTGCTCGTGCGTAAAAAGGACGAATCGTGGCGGTTTTGTGTGGACTACCGGCGGTTAAACGAGGTAACGCGTAAAGATTCTTATCCGTTACCGCGGATAGATGACGCGCTGGAGCACGTTGCGGGCTCGGCGTGGTTTAGCTCGTTGGATTTGCGTAGCGGGTATTGGCAAGTAGAGCTCGCCCCGGAAGCACGACCAAAAACCGCGTTCTCGATCGGCCAAGGGCTATGGCAATTTCGGCGCATGCCGTTCGGCCTCTGTAACGCGCCAGCGACGTTCGAACGGTTGATGGAGAAAGTGTTGACGGATATTCCTCGCAACCGTTGCGTCGTTTACCTGGACGATTTATTGGTGCACGGCAAGGAGTTTGAGGTCGCGCTAGCTAACTTGCGTGAAGTATTTTCGGCTATCCGGCGGGCGAATTTGCGGCTCAACCCCAAAAAGTGCCAGCTGTTGCGGCGGGAGACGGGTTTTCTAGGACACGTAATTAGTGCTAGAGGTATCGCCACCGATCCAGCAAAAATTGCGGCAGTGCAGAATTGGCCTGAACCGCTAAATGTGTCACAACTGCGCACCTTCCTCGGGTTAGCCTCTTACTATCGCCGGTTTGTGAAGGATTTTGCCACGATCGCCAGTCCGCTGCACGGGCTCACAAGAAAGAATCAGCCGTTTCGCTGGGACAGGGTGCACGCGCGTGCTTTTACTCGGTTACGGAAGGCTTTGGTCACGTCGCCCGTTCTCGGATATCCTGATACATCTCGTATGTTTATCCTCGACACGGACGCAAGCGATGTAGGGCTGGGGGCCGTCCTGTCTCAGGTTTCCGAGGGTAAAGAGCATGCTATAGCTTACTTCAGCCGCGCGTTGTCAGGACCGGAGAGGAACTACTGTGTCACCCGGCGCGAGCTGCTAGCGGTCGTCGCGGCCCTTAAACATTTTAGGCCGTATTTATACGGGCAATCCTTCCTGCTGCGGACCGATCACGCCTCTCTGATGTGGCTGCTTAGTTTTAAAGAGCCCGAGGGGCAGTTAGCGCGATGGCTCGAGCGGTTGCAGGACTACCATTTTACCGTTCAGCACCGAGCGGGAAAACTGCATGCCAACGCCGATGCTTTATCCCGCCGGCCGTGCAGCAAAGAGCGTTGTCGGCACTGCAAACGGGTGGAGGAGTGCGTGGGTGATCGCGACATCGAACACTCTCTGACCCCCGTGAAGCCGAATGTTCTCCCTGCGCAGTCCTCCGGAGGAGTGCAGCCGAGTTATCGCGTCACGTAAACCATCGCCTGTAGCCGTTTCGCCTGTGCTCCAGATGGACTGTGATCAGCTAACTGCCGAGCAGGAGAAGGATCCGGTGCTGCAGCAGGTGCTGGGGTGGGTTAACGCGGGCCGGAGACCAGATTATGCTGCGGTTGCTCACCTGGGGCCCGAGGAAAAAGCTCTCCACTCGCAGTTCAACCGACTAGTGTTGCGGGGAGGTTTACTCTACCGTCACTGGGAACGACCGTGCGGCGCTGGCGAATCTTTTCAGCTGCTGGTGCCGCAGAATCTGCGGTCACGAGTGTTGGGAATGGTACACGGGCATGCGGGTGCGGGACACTTCGGAGTCACTAAAACGCTGCGGCGGTTGCGCGCTTGCTTCTACTGGCCGGGCTGCCACACGGATAGTGAACTCTTTGTGCACAGATGCGACATCTGCACGGCAAAGAAGGGACCTACCCAGCGCTCGCGGGCACCCCTGCAAGACTTTCGGGTGGGGGCACCCATGGAGAGTATGGGCGTGGACATTCTTGGGCCGTTTCCTATCTCCGATCGCGGGAACCGGTATGTGCTGGTGGCCATGGATTATTTCACCAAGTGGCCGGAGGCGTTTGCTGTCCCTGACCAGAGCGCTTCTACCACGGCTCGAGTGCTGGTGGATGAGGTGTTCTGCCGATTCGGCGCCCCGGAGCAGTTGCACAGCGATCAGGGGCGTAACTTCGAGGCGGAGGTGTTTGCGGCGGTGTGCGAGCGCCTCGGGGTGAAAAAGACCCGCACCACGCCCCTTCATCCGCAGAGTGACGGCCTCGTGGAACGCTTCAATCGCACGCTCACCACCCAACTCGCCGTGCTTACCAGCGACCGTCAAAAGGATTGGGACGAACATTTGCCTCTCGTGCTTTGGGCTTATCGCACAGCAGTGCAGGAGTCCTCACAGCTGACGCCAGCTGCGTTAATGTTCGGTCGCGAGTTGCGCACGCCCGTGGACCTTGTGTTCGGGTCCCCCCCACAAGTGGATTTACCCACGAAGCCGGGGTTGGATTATTTTTTTGTACTGAAAGACAAACTGTTCCGTGTCCACGAGTTGGCACGTAGACACTTGGCGGACGCCGGTGTTAAACAGCGCCGCGTGTATGACACTCACAGCCAGGGGCGAGACTTTGCTGCTGGGGAGCAGGTGTGGGTGTATTCCCCTGGAAGAAAAAGGGGGCTTTCGCCTAAGCTCATGTCTCACTGGGTGGGCCCCTGCACGGTCATTGCCCAGCTCTCCGATGTAGTCTACCGGGTGCGGTTGACGGGGCGGTCGCGAGTGGTCGTGCTCCACCGAGACCGTCTCGCCCCCTATCGGCCCAACGCCAGTGAAACATTGAACTCTGTGGAGGCCGGTCCGCCTCGGGAGGGGGGCTGCACCCCTCCTTCCCCCGCGGAAGGACTCCGGCGTTCACAACGCCAGCGCCGGCCACCGTCACGTCTCTAGGACTGAGTTCGCCATGGTGACCGGGGACGGTCACAGCTCGGGTGGGGGCAGTGTGGCGTGGGTGGGGTTTGACAGACGACCATCATGCTTACTTGCATACAATACATTCTATAGTTTAAAGTATGTACTTAATTACAAATTACCTAACAAAAACCGTTAAATTAACCTTATGCCGATGAAAATAAAATAACGATATGAACTAACGCACGCGATGTTGCAGCTTCCAGCCGTTATTTCAAGCTAGAAGTGGAGGACTGGGGAGCCAATCATAGAGCGGACTTTCCGAATCTGCCCGCCTACAATCTCTAATTGGCTGGTGGGGCGCCGAATACTAGTCTATGGTTGGCTGGAATAGATACAAAGATATGTGTCACTTTATTCTGTGTGTGTCACTTTATTTTGTGAGCGCACAGAAGAGTGAAAGAGTGCAAACATAAATTATCTTGAACAGAAAAAAATGATTTTCAGCGCACAAAAACGAGTTTAACATCGCACGAGCGAGAGAGAGAGATTCAGCGCGCAGAAACGAGTCTAAAAGCACGAGAGAGTAGTGCACTTAATATAGGTACATTTAAATTTAACTGATAATATACAGAGACTACCGAATAAAAAAAAGTTGTTTTCTAATGTATACTTTCTGTACATTTGTACAATGATTTTTTTCGAGCATATTTTTTAAAAATATACCAAAAATACATTGAAAAACAAGTTTAAATAAGTATACTTTGGAATTAGACCAACCTTTCACTTAAAGTATATTTTCCAATAATATATTTTTGAAAAGTGTACTATAATACAATTATTTTTAAGTATATAAAAAAATTTATTCCATAATTTGGTAAAAGCATGATGTTAGTATACTTTTTATATATTAACTGATGGTACAATTTTTTGTTTGCAATGTACTATTGATGATTTCAATATATTTGTAATACACTTAAGTGTATTTTTTTTCCACTGGGGTTCATTGCATGGTTTAACTCAGATTTTGTCTAAACAATTTAGAAATTACTAGAAATTGTCTACATGGCAGATACTTTTTAAAAAACCAAGTCTATTAAAAGAGCAAAAGAGATTCTAGTTAAATAGATATGGTCAAATAGACAAATGTGCTACAGTTTATTTACCAGATATTTTATTATTTAGCTGTAATCAGGGGGTTAATATTCATAGGAGCAAGTACAGTAGGAAGATTCCTTGGTCATTTGCTTATGCTATACAGTAATTTAATGAAAATGATTATAAAGAAAAACATTTAACTAATTTACGTTACAAAAAGAAAACTCTCAGATAAGATTAGAACCCAAATACAGGATTCAATAAAGGAACTTAGATCCGTGAGGCAGCACGTGAGGCAGTTACCCACTGTATTTTTGTGACCATTGGGTGATGCCAGCATGTGCAAAGTAGTTATACAGAATGTGCAGAATTATAAAATATGTATAGGCTCTGAGATAACTTTTTTTTTCTCCTCTTGAAAAACGCATAGTGCTGAGTCTGCGGAAAAATGTTCTAGGGATAGTGTATAGTGCTGCAGCAGTGTGTCACAGAGTGTGACACTTGACTTATTTACAGTGAGTCATACTGACACTGACATATGAGCACAGTGAGAGCTCAAATGGTGCAAATGAACTTCACAAGCCCATGAACACTTCATAAGCTGACTAATATGACAAGACCTAATAATTAGTGTGCCACTCAAACAAAAAGGGAAAATGTTTCTCCTAAGGATTCCCTAAAATAAAATAAATACAAAAACAAACAAACAAGCAAATAAATAGACAGGTATCAGTAAAGCACAAGAAGATGCATGATAGCACTTGTGTTACCACATAAGTAACAGGAAAACACAAAAATATGTGTGACAGCACTTGTGTCCATCATAATCTCAGATCAGAATTCTAAACTGTTAGAAATTTAAGGGACCATGGACATGGTCAGACTTTTTGTGAATGCATGTAAATCTACATCAGTCCTTGAAATAAAGGTTAACCATGCTAAACTGGTGGAGTGCATACAATAATACCCAAACAAGCACTGAAAATTATGGTGGTAGATCACTAATTGTTTGATGGTGTTTTGTTGTTTCGACTAATAGGACAAGATGGTAATGTTCCCTTTTAGGTTCCTACATACAGGAATGGTGCTATGCCAGGCCACTGAAAAATGTTAGGTGCACATCGTCAGTTGTGTTCCAAAGCGTTATCGGGTGGTTCAGCCTTTTACTCACGATACACCCTCTGCTAAGGCAGGCCCACCAAGGCTGATCAGACCTGGGTGTGGGTCTATAATGTCTAGGGGGCCCAGCTATGATCTTTCCTCCTAATCCTAAGTCATTAACTACAGTCCTTACTGGCCTCTAATGTCTCCTTTATAATGTGGTGCAGAGCTTGGCCATTGATCCCAATTTCTTTAAGGAGCTTAGAGGTGGATGTTGCACTTATGCTGCAACAGCCAACCTCCACCAGGTAGATTGTTGCTCTCCAGCCCCGTTGTTCTGCTTCAAGCTTTAGCTCAGCATACCTGAGCCTCTTTCTCTCTTTGGCCTCGTCTGTGACTCAGCTCTGTAAAGTACTGTAGACAGTGCACAGAGATTTGGACCATAGTACCAGGTCTGGTCTTAAGGTTGAGGTGACTATTTCTGTTGGTATGGAAAGCTAATGGCCCAAATCTGCCCACATTTCTCAATCTCGTGCTCCAAGAATTTACCCAAGTAATAAAAAAAAGTATGCTAAATATACTAAATTCTAGCATGCCAAAGCATACTTAAGTGTACTTGCACCAGACTAACGACTAGTATACTAAGTTGGCTATTTTGAAACAACTAATTTTGTACTGAGTGTATTTCAGTTTTAATTAAATTGTACAAAAACACAATTTTAAGTATATTAAGTATACTTTTGCGTGCTGAAATGGAACAACTTTAGGTACACTTCAATTATATGGCTGTGTGTGTACATCAACATACATATTGAAACCTTAGATAATACAATGCAAATATATCAAGAAGAAGTTGTACCATTAGTTAATATATAAGTATACTACAGTAACATCATGCTTTTACCAAATTTTGAAATTAAAATTTAAACATACTTTAAAATAATTGTATTATAGTACACTTTCCAAAAATATATTATAGGAAAATATACTTTAAGTGAAAGGTTGGTCTAGTTTCCAAAGCACACTTATTTAAACTTTGTTTTTTAATTTAATTTTGGTATATAATTTTTTTTAATATGCTCCAAATAATTATTGTACAAATGTACAAAAAGTATACATTAGAATACTGTTATATGGGGGTGCTTCAATATGATGCCCCTCGGTATACTATCGCGTATGGTAGCCCCAACGCAGGACTCGGAGTATGATGGTAGTGTCGGCAAGAGAATTATAGGCTTTGCAGAACCGATCTACCACCACCAGAATGACCGTGTTCCCCTTGGAAGAGGGCAGACCCAAAACAAAGTGCAAGGAGAGATGGGACCACAGGCGCGACGGTATAGGTAATGGGTGCAGCAGTCTGGTGGGCCATGTACAGAGTTTCCTGTTCTGTTCTGTGCAGGTTTGACAGGCTGCCACATAAGCCCGAACATCTCTTCTTGCTGGGCCACCAAAGGCACCGGCGTAGAAATTTAAGGGTTCTAGTGGTGCCTGGGGGTGCAAGAGCTTGGGGGCGGAGGTTGGCAGGAACATATAGCTTTCCGGGGGGTCCTTCTCAACGGTTCCTGTTCCTGTCTACCTCCACTATGAACTGGATCCGGCATCCGTAAGACTAGCCTGTGGTAAGCTTTGCTTTTATAGCCTGGAAGGCCCCTTGAGCCTCCTCCATCCATTTAAATCGCCCTGGGTTCCTCTTTGTAAGGACGCCAAGTGGGGCCGCCAGTGTGCAAAAATTGCGGATGAACCGCCAAAAAAAATTGGCGAACCCCAGGAAGCGCTGAACTGCCTGACGGGGCCAACTGACCAGGTCCATTTGAAGGTGGCCCCACGAAACCCAATAAGGAAGTGGAGGTTGTGTGGAACTGTTACTTCTCCAGCTTAACATATAGATGGTTCTGCTGAAGAAGTTGCAGCACCCGGCGCACGTGGGTGATGTGCTCTGGCAGGGAGGCACTAAAAATGAAAATGTCATCCAAGTAAACAAAGGGGTAAAGGAAGGCACTGCTTCTCTCAGGCTCCCCGGCATAAGGCTGAGGAGTGTATAGTCTCGTTTCGGCCACCGGGGTGGGGGGGGGTGGGGGGGGGGTGTCCTTGTGCTTCAGTGACGGCAGCGGGAGCCGACCCCAAACGTGATTCCGGGTTCACCAGCAATCCGTAAGTGCCCTGTGCCTCGAGGGCGCCCACAGATTTTGTCTAAGTGCTGCGAAATGCCCTTTATAGGTCGGTCAGCGCTTGTTCATGTTTACCGATCATCCCGACTGACTGGTTACTATCTGCCGTACACGCTCCAAATCCACGGGCTCCTATAATTTACTTTTCTTTTTCTCTATTCACTTTTCTTTTCTCTTTACTCTTTTCTTTATTTTCACTTTTCTTTTCATCAAAAGATGAGCAGATATAAATCTCAAACTAGTTGTTTTTAACTGAAGGAACACCTTTGCATAATAAAGCTGTTGTCTTTCTTGTGCTTGAAAATCAAAGTGGTCACTTAAATATGGTGTTACGTCCCAGTCTAGGGTTGAGCCATACAGCAAAAGAATGGTTGAGGGTTCTATTTTAAACTGTATGGAAATGGTGGTATATGGCAGAAAGAACTAGATCCAATTATTAACTGATGAAATAATGAGGTTTGTATATACAAAAAAAAATACACACACACACACACACAACAGGAGGAGGAGGATCAGATTCAGAGTGGATCCAGGCCAAAATAATAAACTAAATTGTATTTATAATTGGGCTTCCGGTTCGGCGATGTAAGAGAAAGCAGCAGAGACGAGGAGCTCCCAACCACTTTACTTTTAAACATATAAAAAGTGTCTTTTTCTCCCCAACATAACTACCTCACGAAAAAAAAAATATAAGTTCTATACATAGTTCAAAAGAGAAATGAGCATCTCCGGACAGAAGCAAGGTACTACAGATTTTGTCTAAGTGCTGCGAAATGCCCTTTATAGGTCGGTCAGCGCTTGTTCATGTTTACCGATCATCCCGACTGATTGGTTACTATCTGCCGTACCCGCTCCAAATCCACGGGCTCCTATAATTTACTTTTCTTTTTCTCTATTCACTTTTCTTTTCTCTTTACTCTTTTCTTTATTTTCACTTTTCTTTTCATCAAAAGATGAGCAGATATAAATCTCAAACTAGTTGTTTTTAACTGAAGGAACACCTTTGCATAATAAAGCTGTTGTCTTTCTTGTGCTTGAAAATCAAAGTGGTCACTTAAATATGGTGTTACGTCTAAGTCTAGGGTTGGGCCATACAGCAAAAGAATGGTTGAGGGTTCTATTTTAAACTGTATGGAAATGGTGGTATATGGCAGAAAGAACTAGATCCAATTATTAACTGATGAAATAATGAGGTTTGTATATACAAAAAAAATACACACACACACACACACACACACACACACAACAGGAGGAGGAGGATCAGATTCAGAGTGGATCCAGGCCAAAATAATAAACTAAGTTGTATTTATAATTGGGCTTCCGGTTCGGCGATGTAAGAGAAAGCAGCAGAGACGAGGAGCTCCCAACCACTTTACTTTTAAACATATAAAAAGTGTCTTTTTCTCCCCAACATAACTACCTCACGAAAAAAAATATATAAGTTCTATACATAGTTCAAAAGAGAAATGAGCATCTCCGGACAGAAGCAAGGTACTGCGCCGGCAACGCGTTTAGGTGCTACCTAAGCGGAAAACTAGCAGCTATGGTGGGGAATGATACCGCTAACAGCAAAGATACACCTAAAACAGTCAACACGGATAACTTGGCAATGAGTCAACTAGTCTCCGAAAAAACCTGGACGGGCAATGTCCGAGACCATTCATTGTCTGCTTCCACCGTTTCCAAGAAAAGGAAAAGGCACTTCACTGGGCCAGGTGACATGATGTTAAATTTAACGGAGTGTCATTGCGGTTTTTATAAGAAATTTGCAGATAAATTATCCCCTATTCTTCTTGATATTATTACAGATTCTTTGGAAAGGGGTAGCTTGCCACAATCATTAAGCGAAGCAAACATTATCCTTTCGTTAAAACCTGGTAAAGATCCTGTAAAATGTAACTCTTATAGGCCAATTTCTCTCCAAAACTCCGATATTAAAATCCTGGCAAAAATTTTTGCTGTACGATAAGATAAAGTAAAAGAAAATTAAATTTCAAAAGACCAAACAGGTTTTGTCAGTGGCCGACATTCTTTTAGTAATATCCGAAGATTGCTAGGGGTAATCCACTCATCTAAACTTTCCCATGATTCTGTCCCTCACGTAGTCATTTCACTAGACGCTGAAAAAGCATTCGACAGAGTGGAGTGGAAATATTTATTCTCTGCATTGAAAAGATTTGGTTTTGGCACACAGTTTCTCTCATTGATTTAATTATTATACTTCTCCCCTAAGGCGTCAGTAATCACAAATAGAGTATGTTCAAAATCATTTCCCCTATCGAGGTGTACAAGGCAAGGATGCCCTTTTAGCCCTTTACTTTTTACTTTAGCCATTGAGCCCCTATCCATAGCGTTAAGATGCACACAGCATTTCACAGCTACTGTATCAACAGTAGGGGCATAGAAAACAGAGTATCCTTATATACCGATGATATGCTGTTGTACCTTTCGGATCCGGATTATAGGTATTCCACATGTAGTTAAGATACTAAATCAATTTGGAAATTTTTCAGGTTATAAGTTAAACTATTCAAAAAGTGTCTGTTTTCCCACAAACAATAAGGGCCTCCAAATCTCAAAAAAGGACATACATTTTAAATAGTCTCTATTAGGTTTTAAATACTTAGGGATAAATATCACACAGGGATTCACTAACCTTTACAAAAAGAACTTTGCCCCTTTAATTGAAAAACTAATAGATTTCTGTACTTGTTCCAATGTATCCCATTTTTTCTATCTAAATCTTTTTCAGAATTTGGACAAACTGATCTCATCATTTATATGGGGTGGAAAAACACCTAGAATTCGGAAGGAATTTCTCCAAAGACCAAAAACTCAATGTGGATTAGCACTTCCTAATTTCAGGTACTACTATTGGGCCGCAAATATCTCAAAAGTACTTTATTGGCTTGGGAACCACAAGGATGTCTGGTGTATTTCAGAGTCGAACTCTTGTACTTCCTTATCTCTACCTGCTTTAGCTTTATCCAAATTGCCCCTTTGTATCTCACTCTACACTCAATGCCCAGTTGTAGTAAATACCCTTAAGATTTGGTTCCAATTTAGACAATCTTTTGGTTTTAAAGATTTTTCCATAGCTAGCCCTATATGCAAAAATCACTTATTTCTGTCTTTAGTCAGTGGCAACAGGCAGGCCTTGTTAAATTCAGTGATCTCTTTATTGATGTCTTCGCCCCATTCTTCACTCTCTCATCAAACTACACGTTGCCAAGATCACTTGCCCCAGACTGTTTGATTACTGGACGACTATATTTAAGACTCTGTCCAAGGCATATAATAAAGATATCAATCCTAGTTTTGAAATGGAATTGGAAAAAATGGTTTTTGGAGTACTTGAGCAAGGCACAGTCATGTCCAATAATCTCCAAGACGCTTGTGCCTTTGCGTGCCTTTTGGCTCGGAGAAGAATACTGCTTAATTGGAAATCAAGTAAACCACCTTTAGTTTCACTATGGCCTAATGATATGATGCTATTTTGGAGATTGGAAAAAAATAAATATTCTCTTAGAGAATCCACTAAACGTTTTTATACAATATGGAATCCAATGATCTCATACTTTGAAAAAGGCACTTCCACCAAACTAAAATTAATAGGTAAATTAAAAGGTATATGTTAAAAAGGTTAAGGTATCCAAACTCAATGGGCATTCATTGTTGTTAAGTATTTCTTTACCTTCCCGGACTCCCTAAACCAAAAACAGTGAATAAATTCCATCTTCCCAAAATAAATGACAGCCACACTCCTACTACTAGAAAGTGCACAAACATACAATAAAATTATCTACAAATATATACATAGACCAACCAAACCAAAGGGACAAAGCAATAATCAAAGTCAATGGAAGTCAAAACCAGAATACACAACCAAATATCACAACCCCAAAATCACAATCTCTTTCCTCTTTCCCGCGTCTCTCTCCGGTTTATATATGGTCGCGCTAGTCGATGACATCACTCTCAGGGCGGAAGCGACCGTGTGGAAGGTCAGGTAGATGCGGATGTGGGGACAGTCAAAAAACCTGGAGTGGAGTCTGGAGCGGCGCGCGACCAGGACATGATAAACACACGCGAGCGCAAGAAGGCATTTATACAAAGCAGAATATTTTTTATTATTTTAGCATTTTCTTTTATTTGTTTTACTCAGTAGCGAATATGATTTAAAATGTAGCGAATTACAATACTTTAAACAAAACATACTTGACTAAAAGTAAAATTACAGATTTTAAAAACTACCTTAAAAAGTAGAAATACATACACAAAAAAGACTCAATTACAGTAAATTTAATTAGTTACTTTCCACCTTTGACTGTCAGGTATGTACATTAGTACACACACAGCCATATACTTTAAGTGTACTAAGTATACTTAAAGTTGTTCCACTTTAGCACACAAAAGTATACTTAATATACTTAAAATTGTGCTTTTGAACAATTAAATTACAACTTAAATGCATTTAGTACAAAATTAGTTGTTGCAAAATAGCAAACGTCAAGTATACTAGTCATTAGTTTGGAGCAAGTACACTTAAGTATGCTTTGGCATGCTAGAATTCAATATTCTTAAAATAGTTTCGGCATGCTGGAGGGCTGACTTAGTCTGTAGTACAGCTTCTTTTGTTAATATTAGTCCAGAGCCTCTTGTGAAGATTGATGGCATTATAAATGTAGCCACTTAAAAGGATAGTGCAGCCTAAAATATGCTTTCCCTGCGATCCATTTATCTATCTTAAATGACAACATTTATCTGTTTTAAAATTAGTTTCTAGTCTACATAAAGAATGGTCTAAGATCTCTGGAAACGGGTGTCTACCCTTGTTAAATAAGACAGGTCAAGGCCAAATGCTATTAATTCTAGCAAAGACCTTAAACTTGATCTTCCTAAAACAACTATTGTAGATACACCTCTATATATCAGTTAAACCTTAAATTGCAAGCATAATTGGTTTAGAATCCAAGCTTGTAATCCAAAGCAGTGGAAATTAAAGCAAATTTCCACATAATTGTCCCAAGAAATAATGAAAACTGTGATAATTCATTTTTACAACCCAAAAATATTCATATTTTCCTCGTCTTTCGGCTATTCCCTTTCAGAGGTCGCCACACCGAATCATCTGCCTTTATCTAACCCTATCCTCTAAATCCTCTTCTCTCACACCAACTAACTTATTGTACTCTCTCACTGCATCCATAAATCTCCTTCTTCTTCTAGACCTCCTGCCTGGCAGTTCCAACCTCATCATCTTTCTACCAATATGCTCACAATGTCTCATCTGAACATGTCCAAACAACATCAATCTGGTCTTTTTGACTTTATCTCCAAAACATCTAACATGGGTTGTCTCTCCGATGAAATCATTCTTGATTCTATCCATCCTTGTCACTCCCAAAGAGAATCCCAAAATATTCATATAAAAATAATAAATATAAAATATAAAGTAAAAATAAACAAATTAACCTGCATTTTACCATTAAAAAGAACCATGGCTGGTAGAAGACAAGAGAGGAAAGAAGAATGACAAGGGATACTGTGTAGGACAACTTTCACACATGCATGCAGACACACACACTAATGGAATCACAGCTCTTTGACAGAGAGTTTCTGTCGGCTCACTAGAGTCTTTAACAAGGAACTTCTAGAAGGACACTTGCTTTTGCTTCCTTTTCAGGATTGTGCAGAAATGACATTGGATTGTGACATTGCATTGTCGTTAAACAGATTGATTTCCCGCAATGTAACAACCTTTTAAACTTTTTTTTTTCATGGAGGCCATTGTGCAGTACAGTTACTAAATAACACCCCAGGGCACAAAATGTAAAATTCTTTACGCACACGCACACACATGGTCACAATGTTATACTAAACAGTACATGCGTGCACGGATGTTGACTATACGAGTGACGCACGTGCACTGAGACTGAGCATGGAAGATTGTCTCATTTGTGATCATATGACTCTCAACAGACAAAGCAAATGCGTACTACTCGTATTTCAAGAGTTTATCTTGTTTTTGGTCGTTTATCAAAGTAAAATTTTATTATAAACTTTTGCTTATCTTGCAAAACCCCGCAGACCAAGTTACTCACGAACCAATCCAAGGGTTATATACACTGTGTGTGTGTGTGTGTGTGTGTGTGTGTATGTATATATATATATATATATATATATATATATATATATATATAATATTGTGGCGTGGGCGGGGTCTTGACTGGCAACCATCATGCCTTGCGGGTGGGGTTGCTGTGCGTTCACCCTGTTGGGGAAAGGTGTTTGGTTTAGTGGCTTCGGCCATGTTGTGTGTGTGTGCTAGGTGTGTTCTATTGAATGTTTTTAATTTATGCTAAGGCTAAATTGGATGTACTTCTTTTATGAAGGTGTTGCTTATATATGCAGTAAAAAGATGTCTCGTGCGCCGGGGCTACCCAGAATTCGAGCACGATAAGCAGGAAGAGCTAGCTTGTCCTGCGTTTCTTCAGGGACACCATCTGCCGCGGCTCCACAAGCACATTAGCGGCACCGGCTTCCCTGTCTGCGCGAGGCCGAGCGTGCTGAGCCCATAATGGCAGAACACCACAGCGAAAGAGCCGAGTAGGGCCGCTCGGTAGGTGAGCCAAGCCGGGGACAGGGCTACCCGTCGCAGCTAGGCATCAAACAAGCCTCCGAGAATTCGCGACGATGCCGAGGCCAGGGACCGTAGGACTACCACATTCGCACTGTGTTGGGGAGCTTTCGGAAGATACGGGCCTGTCGGGCAGTGTGAAAACAAGTAGGTGCAATTACTCTTTCTCATCCATTTTTTGTGGCAGACATCGAGGATGATTGTATCTTGAAGTAGGGAAGAAGTAGGGTGCGGTACTGAATCTCGCTGACGGAACTCTGCGCGGTAACTTTGGGTCAGCCAGCTAGCTAGTGCCCAAAGCTCAGTCGGACGTGTTGGTAGCACACACCAGGGGGGCGGAACTTCCGGTGGTCGCACCATGTAAACATCCGGTAGCAGACCGGGCGAGAATAATGGGCGAGTTTATGCAGCGTAGCAGTGTGGGGTTGAGTCAGACACAAACTAACACCATGAAGTCCCTTTTACACGAGTTCGCGGACATTTTCGCAGTTGATGAGCACGAGTGCACTTATAACAATTTGGTGCAGCACACGATTGATACGGGAAATGCAGCCCCTGTTTAGTTGCATCCGAGACGCCTGCAAGTAGCTAAACGGGCTGTCGCCGAACAGAAGCTGCGTGAGATGGCCGACTCGGGCGTCATAGAGCCAAGAAGGACGAGTCTTGGCGGTTTTGTGTTGAATACCAGCGGTTAAACGAGGTAACGTGCAAAGATTTTTATCCGTTACCGCGAATAGATGATGCGCTGGAACACGTTGCGGGCTCGGATTGGTATAGCTCGTTGGATCTGCATAGCGGGTACTGGCAAATAAAGCTCGCCCCGGAAGCATGACCTAAAACCGTGTTTTCAATCAGGCAAGGGCTATGGCAATTCCGCCGCATGCCTTCCGGCCTATGTAACGCTCCAGCTACGTTTGAACGACTTATAGAGAAAGTGCTGGCAGATATTCCTTGCAACCGTCGTGTGGTTTACTTGGATGATTTGTTGGTGCATGGGGCGGAGTTTAAGGGTGCGCTAGCTAATCTACGTGAGATGTTTCTGGCTATCTGACGGGAGAACCTGCAGCTTAATCCCAAGAAGTGCCAGCTGTTGTGGCAGGAGACCGTCTTTCTGGGTCACGTAATTAGTGCCCAAGGGGTCGCTACTGACCCAGCCAAAATCGCTGCAGTAAAGACTTGGCCCGAACCGCTAAATGTATCTCAGCTACGCACCTTTCTCGAGTTAGCCTTATATTACCGCCAGTTCGTGAAAGATTTCGCCATGATCGCAAGCCCACTGCATGGGATAACGAGAATGAACCAGTAATTTCGCTAGGACAGTGTGCATGTGCGTGCTTTTGCACGTTCATCCTCAACACAGACGCAAACAATGTAGAGCTGGGGGCTGTCTTGTCTCAGGTTTCCGAGGGCAAAGAGCGTGCTATCGCCTACTTCAGCCGCGCATTGTCTGGACCGGAGAGGAATTACTGCGCACAGCGAGCTACTAGCGGTCGTCGCGGCTCTTTTAGGGCGTATTTATACGGGCAATCATTCTTGCTGCGGACCGATCATGCTTCGCTGGTGTGCCTGCTTAGTTTTAAAGAGCCCGAGGGGCAGTTAGCGCGCTGGCTCGAGCGGTTACAAGACTACAATTTCACTGTTCAGCACCGAGCGGGAAAATTGCATGCTAACGCCGATGCTTTATCCCGCCGGCCGTGCAGCAAAGCGCGTTGTTGGTACTGCGAGCGAGTTGAAGAGCGCGTGGGTGGTTGCGACGTCTCTCCGACACTCTCCGAACCCCTTGACTCAGAACATTTTCCCTGCGCAGTTCTCTGGACCCCCCGTCGGTAATCAGCCATCCAAACCGGCATGCAGCTGATTACTGCGTCGTCTAGACCACCGCCTGTAGTCGTTTCGCCTGTGCCACAGCTGGACTGTGATCCAGGAGAAGGATCCGGCACTGCAGCAGGTACTAGGTTGGGTTAAAGCGAGACTTAGACCGGATTATACCATGATCATGGCGGTTTTGTGTTGAATACCAGCGGTTAAACGAGGTAACGTGCAAAGATTTTTATCCGTTACCGCGAATAGATGATGCGCTGGAACACGTTGCGGGCTCGGATTGGTATAGCTCGTTGGATCTGCATAGCGGGTACTGGCAAATAAAGCTCGCCCCGGAAGCATGACCTAAAACCGTGTTTTCAATCAGGCAAGGGCTATGGCAATTCCGCCGCATGCCTTCCGGCCTATGTAACGCTCCAGCTACGTTTGAACGACTTATAGAGAAAGTGCTGGCAGATATTCCTTGCAACCGTCGTGTGGTTTACTTGGATGATTTGTTGGTGCATGGGGCGGAGTTTAAGGGTGCGCTAGCTAATCTACGTGAGATGTTTCTGGCTATCTGACGGGCGAACCTGCAGCTTAATCCCAAGAAGTGCCAGCTGTTGTGGCAGGAGACCGTCTTTCTGGGTCACGTAATTAGTGCCCAAGGGGTCGCTACTGACCCAGCCAAAATCGCTGCAGTAAAGACTTGGCCCGAACCGCTAAATGTATCTCAGCTACGCACCTTTCTCGAGTTAGCCTTATATTACCGCCAGTTCGTGAAAGATTTCGCCATGATCGCAAGCCCACTGCATGGGATAACGAGAATGAACCAGTAATTTCGCTAGGACAGTGTGCATGTGCGTGCTTTTGCACGTTCATCCTCAACACAGACGCAAACAATGTAGAGCTGGGGGCTGTCTTGTCTCAGGTTTCCGAGGGCAAAGAGCGTGCTATCGCCTACTTCAGCCGCGCATTGTCTGGACCGGAGAGGAATTACTGCGCACAGCGAGCTACTAGCGGTCGTCGCGGCTCTTTTAGGGCGTATTTATACGGGCAATCATTCTTGCTGCGGACCGATCATGCTTCGCTGGTGTGGCTGCTTAGTTTTAAAGAGCCCGAGGGGCAGTTAGCGCGCTGGCTCGAGCGGTTACAAGACTACAATTTCACTGTTCAGCACCGAGCGGGAAAATTGCATGCTAACGCCGATGCTTTATCCGGCCGGCCGTGCAGCAAAGCGCGTTGTTGGTACTGCGAGCGAGTTGAAGAGCGCGTGGGTGGTTGCGACGTCTCTCCGACACTCTCCGAACCCCTTGACTCAGAACATTTTCCCTGCGCAGTTCTCTGGACCCCCCGTCGGTAATCAGCCATCCAAACCGCCATGCAGCTGATTACTGCGTCGTCTAGACCACCGCCTGTAGTCGTTTCGCCTGTGCCACAGCTGGACTGTGATCCAGGAGAAGGATCCGGCACTGCAGCAGGTACTAGGTTGGGTTAAAGCGAGACTTAGACCGGATTATACCATGATCGCTCATCTGGGGCTAGAGGTAAAAGCTCTCCACTTGCAGTTTACCCGCCTGGCGTTGCAGCAAGGTTTACTCTACCGCCACTGGGAACGGCCGTGCGGCGCTGGCAAATATTTTCAGCTGCTGGTACCACAGACTTTGCGGGCATGTGTGCTGAGGATGGTTCATGGGCATGCAGGTTCGGGACACTTCGGAGTAACTTAAACTCTGCTGTGTTTGCGCGCTCGCTTCTACTGGCCGGGCTGTCATACTGATAGCGAACTTTTTGTTCACAGATGCGACGTCTGCACGGCAAAGAAGGGCCCTACCCAGCGCTCGCGAGCACCTGCAGGACTTTCGGGTGCGGGCACCTATGCAGCGTATGGGCGTGGACATTCCCGGGGTTGTTTCCCATTTCCGATCGCGGGAACCGGTATGTGCTGGTGGCCATGGATTATTTCACCAAGTGGCCGGAGGCTTTTGCTGTTCCTGACCAGAGCGCTTCCACCACAGCTCGAGTGCTGGTGGATGAGGTGTTCAGCCGATTCGGCAACCTGGAGCAGTTACATAGCGATCAGGGGCGCAACTTCGAGGCGGAGGTGTTTGCGGCGGTGTACGAGCGCTTTGGGGTGAAAAAGACCCGCAGCACGCCCCTTTATCCGCAAAGTGACGGCCTCATGGAACGGTCAATCGGGCGCTCACCACACAACTCGCCATGCTTACCAGCGACCGGCAGAAGGATTGGGACAAACATTTGCCTCTCGTGCTCTGGGCATATCGCACTGCAGTGCAGGAGTCCTCACAGCTGACGCCAGCTGCGTTAATGTTTGGCTGGGAGTTGCGCACTCCTGTGGACCTTGTGTTCGGACCACCTCCCCAATTGGATTTACCCACGAAGCCTGGGTTGGATTATTTTTGTTCTTGGAAAGACAAATTGTTCCGTGTTCACGAGTTGGCGCGTAAACACTTGGCGGATGCCGGTCACAGCTCGGGTGGGGGCAGTGTGGCGTGGGCGGGGTTTCAACTGGCAACCATCATGCCTTGCGGGAGGGGCTGCTGTGTGTTCACCCTGTTGGGGAAAGGTATTTGGGTTAGTGGGTTCGGCCATGTTGTGTGTGTGCTAGGTGTGTGTTCTATTAAATGTTTTTGATTAAATGTTTTTGATAGAAGGCTAAATTGGATGTGGTTCTTTTATGAAGGTGCTCATGCTATACAGTTCTGTGTGTAAATAAAGTACTCCCAGCTATTTGCATTGGGCAGCAAGGAAGCTCACTCGTCTCTCCAAGTTCCTTCTTAGCGGTTAAAAACACAACTATATATATATATATATATATATATATATATATACACACACACACATATATACACAGTGGAACCTCGGATTACGAGCATAATTCATTCCGGAAGCGGGCTTGTATTCCAAAACACTCGTAAATCAAAACATTTTCCCATAAGAAATAATGGAAATTAAAATTATTTGTTACACAGCCCAAAAAAATAAATACATAAAAATAATTAACACAAAATATAAAGTAAAAATAAAACAAATTAACCTGCACGTTACCTTAAAAAAAGTAAAAATTTAAATCCCGACAGATAAATGTTTCCATTTATGCGCACAGGCGTATGTGTGTGTTTTTCTCTCTCCTGCGCTGCTGAGTGTGTGTTGTGTGTGCGCGAGCGTAATTTGACACCGTGCCGGTTGTGTGTGAGTGAAGCACCCCCTCTCTGTTTCTCTCACACACACACACACACACACACATTAACAGCGAGAGAGGGAGAGAGAAAGAGTGAACTGGCACGGTGCCGAATTATGCGCGCACACACATAACACACACACACTCTGCAGCGCAAGAGAAAGAAAAACACACACACAGATATTGATTAGACCAGTAAGAGACAAGCACTAAGACCCAGCAAGGGAGATGATTTCCCCACATCGCGCAAGAGAGAAAAAACGTTGGCTCAGTTGTGATGACGCGACGCTCAGTGTCAAAACAAGAAGCACATGCGTTACACATGATACTCGGTGCTCGTAAACCACGACAACACTAGTTTTTTAAGTCCAAAAATATAAAAAATCTTTGCTTGTCTTGCGGAACACTCATAAACCGCGTTACTCGTAATCCGAGGTTCCACTGTATATATATATATATATATATATATATATATATATATATATATATATATAATCTGTATATATAAAACATGATTTCAAAAAAGTTGGGACACAGTACAAATTGTGAATAATAGACAATTTTAAAAGTTTAAAATTTTAATATTTTATCCAGAATACAACATGGATGACATATCAAGTGTTTAAACTGAGAAAATTTATCATTTAAGGGAAAAATAAGTAGATTTTAAATTTCATGGCATCAACACATGTCAAAAAAGTTGGAACAAGGCCATGTTTACCACTGTATGGAATCCCCTCCTCTTTTTATAACAGCCTTCAAATGTCTGGGACTGAGAAGACAAGTTGCTTAAGTTTAGGAATAGGAATGTTGTCCCATTCTTGTCTAATATAGGCTTCTATTAGTTCAACGGTCTTAGGGCCTTCTTTATCGCATCTTCCTCTTTATTATGCGCCAAATGTTTTCTATGGGTAAAAGATCTGGACTGTAGGCTGCCCATTTCAGTACCCGGATCCTTCTCCTACTAAGCCTTGTTGTTGTAATTGATGCAGTATGTGGTCAATCATTGTAATGTTGGAAAATGCAAGGTCTTCCCTGAAAGAGACAATGTTTAGATGGGAGCATATTTTGTTCTAGAACTTGGATATACCTTACAGCATTGATGGTACCTTTTCAGATGTGTAAGCTGTCCATGCCACATGTACTCATGCAACCCCATACCATCAGAGATGCAGGCTTCTGAACTGAGCGCTAATTACAACTTGGGATGTCCTTGTCCTTGCTCAGTACATGGCCGGATAACATGGCATCCCAGTTTCCCAAAAAGAACTTCAAATTTTGATTTGTCTGATCACAGAACAGTTTCCAAGTTTGCCACAGTCCATTTTAAATGAGCCTTGGTCCAATGATCCTTCTGGATAATTTTTCAATATGACTTCTATTTTGACCTATAGAGTTTTAGCTGGCAACAGCGAATGGTACGGTGGATTGTGTTCACTGATGATGTTTTCTGGAAGTATTCCTAAGCCCATGTTGTGATTTTCCTTACAGTAGCATTTCTGTATCTGATGCAGTGGCGTCTAAGAGCCAGAAGATCACAGGCATCCAGTATGGGCTTCTGGCCTTGACCTTTACACACAGAGATTGTTCCAGATTTTTTGAATCTTTGGATGGTATTATGCACTGTAGATGATGATAACTTACATTTTTCTCTTTGCATTTTTTCTCGGAGAAACTCCTTTCTGATATTGCGACAATATTTTTTGCTGCAGCATTGGGGGAATTGGTGATCCTCTGCCCATCTTGACTTCTGAGAGACACTGCCACTCTGAGAGGCTCTTTTTATACGCAATCATGTTGCCAATTGACCTAATGAGTTGCAAAATGATTCTCCTGATTCACCTGATTCTCATATCTACATTTACCTTTTCCGGCCCTTTTATTGCTACCTCTCCCAACTTCTTTGGAATGTGTAGCTCTTATGAAATCCAAAATAAGCCAATATTTGGCATGACACTCACTTTCAACATTTTATATGTTACCTATATTCTATTCTGAATAAAATATTAAAATTTCCACTTCTTTGCATTCTGTTTTTATTCACAATTTTAACAGTGTCAATCAGCAAATTGTCCCATAAGAAAAAATGGAAACTCAAACTATTTGTTTCACAGCCCAAAAAAAATATATATATATAAAAATAATTTTTACAAAATATAAAGTGAAAATAAATTTAATTTAAATGTAATTTAAATGAATAAAAAATCATACAAAAATGTGATTTTCTGGATTTGTTTTATTTTGTCTCTCATAATGGAGGTATACCTATGATAAAAATTACAGGCCTCTCTCATCTTTTTAAGTGGGAGAACTTGCACAATTGGTGGCTGACTACCATAGTACTTTTTTGCCCTACTGTATATAGCTCTAGAACAAATAAGAGACCACTGCAATTTACTCCAGAAAACCTCTGGAATAATACCCAGAGGGAGATGTATAGTCACCAGAGTTGGGTGTAGTGCATTACAAAGTACTTGGATTAGTTTTTTGATGTTTTGTGTAATCTAATGCGTCAGGTCCACCATTTAAGTACTTAGTTATTTTTTCAAAAATGTAATCCGTTATTCAGACAATTTAGGTTATCCATGAGCCAGACAGCAGTCATTTCCAATCCTTTATTGTGCGTGTGTGTTTACGTGTGAAAATCGTCCTACAAGCGCCAAAACTCGCGGTGAATCATGATAAACCGTATTTACGCCCACCGCGCAAAACCACGTAGGTGAGATAGGAGTATTAGTAGTTAACAGATTTTGGGTCAAAATTCGCTGAGTGATGATGGTAGAATAATTATAAAGGTCTTGATTAAAAGAACATGCATGAGAAATCACAAAGGAGTATTCATTTTCTGCAATGGAAAAGTATTCTAACTAGTTATTCTTATCAAAAAGTAACGTTGTAATGTAACCGATTACTTTTTTAGGCCAGTAATTTTGTAATGTAATTATTCACTTTAAAAAGTAACGTCCTCTAACACTGATGGGTACAAACCATCAAGCAAACCTGAGCTGTTACGTAGCTTTTTTGCAAAAAGGGTGGTATAAATTTACCCAACAGCAATGTGAAAAACTGGTGGAGAGCATGACAAAAGCTTGAAAGCTGTAACTGCAAATCAGGATTATTCCACTAAATACTGATTTCTTAATATTATTTAGTCAAAGCATTTCAACGATTTGTTTACAAATTATTTGCATTTTGTTTTATTTGAGTTATTAAAGCTTTTTTTTAGCGATGTATATGTCGAAACCAGCATTTTGAATGAAAAAAGTAAAAAGTTTGTAAAAATATACATATAGCATACAGTATCGCAATAGTAGATATTACTCACTGCGGTATTTATTTCATACATTAATTTATATAATTATTTTTTAAATGTTGTCAATAATTGTGTGAAATGCTGAGTGTATAATTGAGAGAACACCTTATACTCCTAAGTAGAGTAGAAGTCTATGATGCTTTTAACAATACTTATTGATGTCATTAAATTTTCACTAAAGCTTGAAGCAGCTGGTGGTGATGATGTATTCCACACTTAGAGCAAAATGGCAGCAGCATCTAACACTTACACTGAGCCCTGGGGGTGTAAAATACTACAGAGATTTATGCACCACATCTGATGTTTAACAGATTTAAACGATTTATGTGGTCTAAAATATAGTTATGTGGGTGTAACACCAGTATCATTTAACTAGACAAAATCCTTGTTATTTAAAAGGTATTGCTTTGGTATTAAAAAAAGATATTGTAGCGTTTTACCGCCAGAAAGGATGTTGGAGAGACGAGTGAGCTTAATTGCTGCCCAATGCAATGGCTGGGAGTACTTTATTTTACTTTATTTTGCACAGCACTGTATAGCATGAGCAGCACATTTACACAAGAACCTACATCCAATTCAGCCTAAGCATAAACCGGCGCACATTCAACAGGTCACACACTCAACAAACAAACATGGCCGAAGCCACTAACCCAAACACCCTTCCCCAACATGGTGAACATATAGCAATCCCTCCCGCAAAGCATGATGGTCGTCAGTCACCGGCCCGCCTACGCCACACTGCTCCCACCAGAGGCGTTAAGGTGGTCGGCGCTGGCGTTGGGAACGCCGGAGTCCTTTTGTGAGGGAGGGATGAGCGCAACATTGTCCTGAGGCGGTCCGGCCGGCTGGTAAGGCGCAAGATGGTCCCGGTGGAGTGCTGGGTGGGGCCCTTCTCCTGCTCAGTGATGAGTTGCTCACGGTCCAGCTGTGGCACAGGCGAAACTACGCTTGGCGCTTAAGGCGACGCAGTGACTCAGCTGCACATCGGCTCGGACAGCTGATAGTCGGAGGACTGCGCAAGGGGGATGTTTTGGATCGATGGTCTCGAGCCACAGGAATGCAGATACAAAGTATTTTTAATTACAATGTCGAGATGAGTGCACTGTAAAAAAAAAAAGATCCTGTTAAATACAGTAGTTGATCAATTGGAATGGTTATTACCGCCGCGCTCACCGCCACTTAAAAACGTCAGCGGCCAAAATAAATCAGTTGCATTTCAAAGTCATTCGTAAAATGGCCGCCAGGTGGCGCAAAGTGACATTTTCGCTCGTTGCCGTAAATACAACAGTGACCGTTATACAGCGTATCTCTGTATCGGTTTATTGTTATTTAAGTTCTGCATTATTTCAGGTACTTTAAACACATTGTTGGGTTGCTCATGTTGGCTCATATGAGATGTAGTTTACAAATGAACACCTGGTTGGGTTATTTTGACCCAACAACTGGTTTATTCATTATTCTTTCCTTTCTCCAAATATCAGCCTGCAGAATGTTTGAAATATTACTGTTTATTGTGTTACAGGTGTAGTTTTAAGAATTGTTTAGGCAGGAATGCGTGTGTATACAGCTCAAAACCTCCATCAGTTATTAAAGATAGCGGCTATTTAGAAAACATGCCCCAGTGATTTCTGAGCTTCAGGAAATCTCCCGGCGCTCTGCGCATAACACCGGGCCAACTCATGTCGGAAAGAATTTATAAACGGTTTCTAAACATGGGCTTTTGTTTTTTTACTTATAATATTTGTTAAATTTAATTTAAATGAGGTTTGGGCTCAGGACTTTGATTCGGCATCGTGATTCTCCTCTTTAATTTACTCCATAGTTTTAATCAGCGCTTAGCCACATGCATGGAGTTTTCCAGAGCGCACTGGCAGGCGTAGACTAATGATTATGAACGCGTCGGGAAAACAGCAAGCAGACTGACTCTGACCATTTAAAAAAACGTTTGCGGTTATTTTCTGACGCGCTCAAGTTCACCAAAAACAATACAATGCAGACGATCTAGACGAAGTGACCAGCAGCATGGGTACTATTTTTACCAGTACATTAGACACTGTTGCTCCCATCAGATTTAAAAAAGTCAGAGATAAAACACTTGCTCCTTGGTACAATAGTCATACTCGCGCCCTAAAGAGAGCAACCCATAACCTTGAGCGAAAATGGAGAAAAACTAAATTAGAAGTTTTTCGAATTGCGTTTAAAGACAGTATGTGCAGCTATAGACGGGCTCTAAAAACCGCTAGGACCGAGCATCTTAGCCAACTGATAGCAAGAAACCAAAACAATCCCAAGTTCTTATTTAGTACAGTAGCCTGCCTAACAAAACCTAAGATGCCTGCAGAGAGTACTCCACAACATTTTAGTAGTAAAGATTTTATGGACTTCTTTAATGAAAAAATCAATAGCATAAGGAAGAAAATAACAGAGGTTCACCCTCTAATAGCATCTCATGATCTAGTTCAGCCTAGAGCTTCACATTTAGATTTTCAGTGCTTTACAGGTATAGGACAGGAAGAGCTGTATAAACTTATCACCTCAGCTAAATCAACAACGTGCCTGTTAGACCCAATACCAACCAGATTTTTAAAAGAAGTGATGCTTACAGTTGGAGAGCCACTTCTAAACATTATTAATTCTTCATTATATCTAGGTCACGTCCCTAAACCTTTGAAGCTTTGAAAGTTATTAAGCCGCTTCTTAAAAAATCTAATTTGGACGCGAATGAAATAACAAATTATAGACCGATTTCAAACCTTCCGTTCATATCAAAAATATTAGAAAAAGTAGTATCAGCTCAAATATGCACATTCTTGCAGGAAAACAACATCCTAGAAGAATTTCAGTCAGGTTTCAGGCCCCATCATAGTACAGAAACTGCACTAGTTAAGATTGCAAACGACTTGTTTTTAGCTTCAGACCAAGGCTGCATCTCAATACTAGTCTTACTTGATCTAAGTGCTGCATTCGACACCATAGATCATAATATTCTCATAGACCGCCTACAAAATCATATAGGTATTCAGGGGCAGGCATTAAAATGGTTTAGATCATACCTGTCTGATCGATACCATTTTGTAGATCTAAATGGAGTACCGTCTGATGTAATGCCAGTGAAATATGGGGTCCCACAAGGGTCAGTTTTAGGACCTCTCCTGTTCTCAATTTACATGCTTCCCCTGGGAAACATCATTAGAAGGCATGGGATTAGTTTCCATTGTTATGCTGATGATACCCAATTATACATCTCAACAAAACCAGATGAAATACCCAAGTTGTCTAGATTAACAGAGTGTGTCCAGGACATAAAAGATTGGATGACCAATAACTTTCTTTTACTAAATTCAGATAAGACAGAGATATTGCTCATCGGCCCAAAAACCAGCACACAACAGCTTTCACAATTCAGCCTGCGTTTAGAAGGATGTTCTGTTACTACTAGCGCAACAGTAAAAGACCTGGGCGTGATATTAGACAGTAATTTGTCTTTTGAAAATCATATTTCCAATATCACAAAAACAGCCTTTTTCCATCTTAGAAATATTGCCAAACTTAGGAGCATCCTATCCGTATCTGATGCAGAAAAGCTAGTTCATGCATTCATGACCTCCAGACTGGACTATTGTAATGCATTACTAGGTGGTTGTCCTGCATCCTCAATAAACAAGCTACAGTTAGTCCAAAATGCAGCCGCCAGGGTTCTCACTAGATCCAGAAAATGTGATCATATAACACCTATATTATTATCCCTGCACTGGCTACCTGTTCAATTTAGAATTAATTACAAAATAGTACTACTTACATACAAGGCTTTAAATGGTTTAGCTCCCTCATACCTAACCAGTCTTTTGATACGCTATAATCCACCACGTCCCTTAAGATCACAAAACTCCGGACTTCTGGTAATTCCCAGAATTTTAAAATCTACAAAAGGGGGCAGGGCATTTTCATATTTGGCTCCAAAGCTTTGGAATAGCCTTCCAGACACTGTTCGGGGAGCAGACACGGTTTCCCAATTCAAAAGTAGACTCAAGACGCATCTCTTTAATCTGGCATACGCGTAACTCATCCCATAACCTCATACTCCAGTACACCTATCCTGAATGGCAACTACGCTAATTCTCTCCATCTTTTCTGTATTTTTCTACCCATCCTGAGACATCTGGAGATTGTGCCAGCTTCAGTAGACAAAGGCCAACCCTGCAAGGTTTCTAAGGACCTGCTCCAGCTAGATTCTGCTTTATGATGGCTGGAGCTACACATCCTGCTCCTGTGCTTCCAGTGATCTGACCCCATCTGCCCTCTGCACCTACTGCTGAACTGAATCTACACAACTTCTGATATATTGAACTTTCACCTGCACAACACACTTGATGTTATTTCTATCTGTTATCACCCAGATGAGGATGGGTTCCCTGTTGAGTCTGGTTCCTCTCAAGGTTTCTTCCTATTGCCATCTCAGGGAGTTTTTCCTTGCCACTGTCGCCATCACCCTTGGCTTGCTCATCAGAGACATTTCATTCATTCATTTAATTATTATCTAGACACATTTTTCTCACACATACACACTTCCAAATATTTTCTTTTCTTAAAAAAAAAAAAAAAATCTTAAATTTTTTTTTGTGAAGCTGCTTTGGGACAATGACCATTGTTAAAAGCGCTATATAAATAAAATTGAATTGAATTGAATTGAATTGAATACAGAACAGCGCAGCTTACAACACTTACAAAATCACACCGTTTTTTCGTTATTGTGAGTGCGCTTAAATAAAAGTTGAGTCTTATAAAGGCATGTAGTCTTATATAGTTTTATTATATCGTTTTTGCACATTAATCTGACACAGTTTTTTCAGCCTGTCACGGTGTGCGCCCAAATCAATATCGCTCCTCGCTCATTAGTTAGGCGGCCTCCCCTTCAGACATGCGAAGCAACGGGACCGCAGAATTACACATGACTGGTGAGCTATCGTTGCTATTGTTGCCCGGGCTTGCACTCCGCGCTATAAAATACTCGGGGTTTGTTGGGCTACAGTGGATTTTACTACGCGCTGTGTATGCAGCGCGCGTGCAACAACGCGGAAGTGCGGCATGCAAGCAGGGCAAATGGAACGCGCCCCAGGGACTTCAAAGGAGCGAGAGGTGGGAGGGGGCGGTACGGCCATCCGCGGAGAGCAGAGTCAGCGCGAGCAGACGGATGGCCATTGCACTCACACCGCATAGTAAAATCCACTGTAACCCAACAAACCCCAATCATCACCAGCCGTGCCTTATTCCGTCATGTCATGTGGGCATTAAGTTTTGTAAATTCGTTTAATGTTTAATAGTAAATAATGACCCCCGTTGCGCTGTACCACCGCTCGGAAAACCTTATGAAATACAAGTTTAGGACAATTATGATGATCTGCCACGGCGTGCGCGTGTGATGGGTGTATGCCCAAATCTACTATAACTACTCCCTCACTCCGTAGGCTCCCTGAATAGGCAGCAAAGGGGACGGGGCCGCCTATTTGTGCCGGCTGGCGATAATTAACGTTAATATGATCTCGGGCTTGCTCCGCATTATAAAAGCAAGGCGCGGAGGTTTGTCTGAGGTCTGGGAAGTACGTGATGTAATGGAGAATATAAAAAAAGCATGTCAGTGGGGAGATGTGACGCGGCCCAGGGACTTTAAACAAGGACACTAGAATTCCGCCCTTTGATCTCCGCGCTGAGGACAGCGCGAGAAAGAGCTGCGCGAGCTCCCGCGGCATCTACAGTCCCGCACCGTGCGCGCCCTCACAGCCCCGCTGCCGAAGAGGAAAAGTGTGGTTAGGTTTTTGCGTCAGCGAGAACTCGCGCCGGCCATCGACAGCGGGAGAAGCGCCGTCACGAGGGAGCGTGCAGGAGCGCTGCCTCCGTGTGCTCAGTTCTGCCACTCCGCGCACCAACACTTATCATCAGCTGTGTGCCCGCATGCCAGTGTGGCACAGCCCCCGGAACTACACATGCACAACCTTTATCCCTTTCTTTCCTTTCTCCCTCCTTCAACACTTTCCTTCCCCATTTTACCTAAATAAATTACACTTTTCCCGTAAGACCTTGCCTCGTGTCCGTGCTTTATGGTGCCGCCCGTGCAACATGGGTCGAACCCGTTTACAGATCATAACAGTCTACTGCATTTCATTCTTATAATAACGCACAAACACAAGCGGGGCTGAATGACCAACATCAGCTGACGCAGTAGAACGTCCTGACAATGTTATAATTTTTATGGTCATTTATTTTAGTTAATAAATCTACTATAAATTTAAATAACACAAGATATAAGACGACACAAAACCCTACACGCGTCTTTTCTAATTACACGTGATAAAATTTAAAGGCTCACTGTGTTAACATTTATTTTGTTTAAATTTGATCCTAATAAGATTTAATTTAATTAAAATTCTACATTTCTATCGTCATTTTAGTTCTGTGATTATAAATTTGTTTAACTACAATGTTTTACTTGATTTTATCCGCTACTACGTGCAGTTCTAAAACTCCGTGTCTCATTAATCCAGCAGAGAATGAACTAAGGCATGAGGCGTCAGCCTGTAGTTATATAGCGCCACTCAACGGTAAAAGCCAGCAAACGCACAAAGCCAAACGGTACCGCCGAGCGCGGCGACGGTAGGACCTACATTCCGATTGATTAACCACTGTAACAGTAGATTACTGGCAGCACAGTTGCCAGCAATCTACCAAATTTACAGTACTCATACTTAATTTACTTTACAGTTTATTAACATAAAACACAGTATATTTCTGTATTTTTTACGATTTACAGTAGAATACTGGCAGCACAGTTGCCAGCAATCTACTGTAATTTTACAGTATACATCCAGTATTTATTTTACATCAATTTTCTGTAAAAATTAAATGCGTAACTGATTATCTCAGTTTAACTTTTATTTTTTCTGTTTATTAAACAAAGGTACAACTGATGATAAAATAACTTGAGGGTTAAGAAAAATGTATATTTACAATATAAATCTTATTATATTAAAAAAAATACAAATAAAGTAGAAAAGTATTGCTCTGTAAATATCTATAAAATATACAATAAACACGTCAGAAAGAATATAAAACAAAAACCTTTATTAAAAGGTAGAGTAAAAAAATGTCCCAAGGAACAAGCTACAGAAAAAATGTATGTAACATGTAAATAAAAAAAAAAAAAACAATTACCATAAATAATTCTTAAATTGCATATCAGAGGCATCATCATGGCAATTATTATTTTTTTTTATTATTTTGCAATAAATTGCATAATACCAGCTGTTCAAACCAAGGCAACACATAAAACATTACAAATTGTAAAAATGTTCAATGATAATAACAATACAAGTACAGTGGAACCTCGGATTACGAGTAACGCGGTTTACGAATGTTTCGCAAGACGAGCAACAATTTTAAATAATTTTTGACTTGAAAAACGAGCATTGTCTTAGTTTACGAGCACCGAGTATCATGTTTCACGCACTTCTTATTTTAACACCGAGCGTTACATCATCACAAGTGAGCCAACGGTTTTTCTCTCTTGCAGCAGAATTGTAGGTAATCGCCTCTCCTGCTGGGTGAATACACACACACACACACACACAGTGTGTGTGTGTGTGTGTGTGATGTACGTGCGCGCGCACACACACACACATTAACGGAGAGACCATTTTTAAAACCGTTTAAAAATTAGCAAGGAACATTCCTAGTCACACTCACGTGAGCGCATACCAACAGGATCACTGCTGTAAGTAAAACAACAACAAAAAACAAATTAAACAGCTCCTCACCTTTAAAAACAGTCGCGACAGAGAAGAGTTTGTGTGTTTATTTGGCAACCTGAGAGAAGGGGAGCTGTAAAGCTGAGACCTATCGTCTCCCCCGCTGGGTCTTAGTGCCTGCAGTGTTTTTGAGTGCGCGTGTGTTTGTGTCTGTGTAAGGCAGAGAGTTTGTGTGTTTGTTTGGCAACCTGAGAGAAGGGGGCCGTAAACGCGAGTGAGCCCCCGTTCAGCCCCCCTCCTCTCAGGTTGCCAAATAAACACACACACTCCTCTCAGTCGCGATTGTTTTCAAAGGTGAGGTGCTGTTTATTTTTATTTTTGTTGTTGTTGTTGTTGTTTTACTTACAGCAGTGATCCTGTCAGTATGCGCTCACGTGAGTGTGACTAGGAATGTTCCTTGCTAATTTTTAAACGGTTTAAAAAACGGTCTATCCATTAATGTGTGTGTGTGTGTGTGTGTGCGTGCACAAACGAAAACCCTTATTTGTCGGGATTTATTTTTTTTAATTTTTTAAGGTATTTATTAAAATTTATTAATTTTATTTATGTATTTATTTTTTTGGGCTGTTGAACGAATAATTTAAGTTTCCATTATTTCCTATGGGTAAATTAAATTTGGTTTACGAGTGTTTTGGAATACGAGGCCGCTTCCGGAACGAATTAAGCTCCTAATCCAAGGTTCCACTGTAATAACAAAACAGTACAAGTACTGTAACATACCTGCATAAGGGATACCTCACAGGACCTGTAGAAATGCACAGTACCTGTATTTACTCCATGGCTCATTGATTCTTTCCAGGTTTATTCGAGAGTACCACTGCAGAACAAAAAACATTAAGCACAATTTGGAAATTTTCTCCAGAATTTTCAAGCAATAATAACAACTCAGATAGTATGGTGATATTCACACAGCATTTTCTAACAAAAACATGTCTCAACACATTCCTAACAATAACAAAGTTTGCTTAACAACTTTATATATAAATGCATACATACTTCATGAAAAGAAAAATAGTATATTATATTAATACTATTATCATAATATTATTGCATGAATTAGTATTATTTTTGGTTTCTTTCTGTTAAATAAATAACATTGCGAGAGAGTCTTTAGGGGGATGTCCCTGGTGGCGAGCATGACTCTGTCTCCTACATGATACCTGGGGGTCTTGGAGTGATGGCGGTCCGCCTTTCTCTTGTATGACCGGGATGCCTGCAGAAGGGATCGTCTGGCTCGTACCCATGTATGCTTACAGCGGCGGACAAAATGTTGCGCCGAGGGGACCTCTACCTTCTCTCCTTGAGTTGGAAACAGTGGTGGTTGGTAGCCCAGACAGCACTGAAATGGAGAGAGCCCTGTGGAGGCAGATGGTAGGGAGTTGTGAGCATACAGTACTCGACCCATGAGAGAAACTTACTCCAGGTGGTAGCGTCACGAGTGGTCATACACCGGAGGGCGACCTCCATTGCTTGATTCGTTCATTTCGTCTAACCGTTGGATTGGGGATGAAATCCCGAATACAGGCTAGGAGAGGCTCCGATGAGTTTGCAAAAGGCTCTCCAAAAGCGAGAGGTGAATTGAGGACCACGATCTGAGACTATGTCAGTAGGGAGGCCATTGAGAGAAAAGACATGGAGGATCAACTGCTCTGCAGTCTCTTTGGCGGAAGGAAGTTTGGACAGTGGAACCAGGTGGACGGATTTGGAGAAGTTGTCGTTGATGGTCATGATGCAGGTATTCCCATCAGATGAGGGTAGGCCTGTTACGAAATCCAGCGAGATGTGTGACCATGGGCGATGAGGTATGGGTAGGGGTCTGAGAAGACCAGCTGGAGCAGCGGTTGTTGGGTTTACAGCGGGTGCAGATGTCGCAGGCTGCCACAAAACTGGAAACGTCCTTCCCCATCGTGGTTCCCCCTTAGTGTTTTTAGAGCCTGGGCGGTAGGACAGGGTGAAGTTGAACCTGGAGAAGAATAATGACCACCAAGCTTGACGGGCATTGAGCCTTTTGGCGGAGCGTAGGTACTCCAGGTTCCGATGATCGGTCCATACTATGAAGGGGAGCTCGGTCCCCTCCAGCCAATGTCTCCATTCCTACAGGGCTAGCTTGATGGCAAGGAGCTCTCGGTCACCTACATCATAGTTCCTCTCGGCCGGAGAAGGACGGCGGGAATAGAATGAGCAGGGGTGCAGCTTGTTGTCTCGTGGGGACCTCTGGGAAAGGATTCCCCCAACGCCAGTGTTGGAGGCGTCCACTTCTACCACAAACTGGCGAGATGGGTCGTGTAGGTGCATGTTATTCACAAGTTCTGACGCGTGTCTTTAGTTACACAGTGTCACTGACGACATCAGAGGTTTCGTTGATTTCTTTGTCTCTTGTTTATTTTCAACATCAAAAACAACGGTTGTTACAGTTTCTTGCATAAATCCACTGTAGTCACGACAAGTCGCTTGCTGTGTTCTGTAGCTTCGATAGATTACAGTTACAACAACTTATTTTACTGTATTCCTTTTTGCTTACTGTCTCACGTTATCACGGTCAAAAGCTTGTGTGCTCCACACCTTTCTGTATCCTTCCGTGTCTTAACAACAACTACAACTAACATGCGTGATAGACATGGAACTGCATAACTGTGGGGTGATGTCACAGAACAACACATGAAATGATGTCACAATACAAATTATATGTATGATACTTAATGCTTAATGCTTAACTAATAAACTGAAATAAGATAAACATAACAACAAATCACAAGAATGAAATATGGCCCTTACATTTCCAGCCCCTAATTGACAGGCAGGAAGACTGACAATTACACACATTTTTTGTTTTGTTGTTTTTTTTCTTTTTTTTACAATTGGGCCACAACATTTACTATTGGATTAAAATTTGAATTAACTTTCTTAACACTTTAGAATTAACTTTCTTAACACTTTAAACATTTTTTTTTTAACGGTTTAACTTAAGGTATTCATATTGCTGCGTACCAAATGAAAGGAACATGACTACTTTATAAGGTAATTAACAGTCCATTTCACATATCAGGCACAGCTTATCGATGGGTCTTTCCAGGGTACTGGTTTTAGTTTTGACCAGTACACGCCTCACAAGTCCTTTTTTATCAGGGAACACTTTCGTGATCCGTCCGACGACCCATGAATTTCTTGGAGAAGACTTATCAATTATTAGAACTACGTCTCCAATCGAGAGGTTTTTTCTCACCATTTTTGGCGCTCCTGAAGCAAGGGCAAGTATTCACGCACCCATCGCTTCCAGAATAGGTCGGCAAGATACTGAATTTGCTTCCACTTGCGACGTGCGTAAGTGTCCTCTTTTTTGAAAAGACCAGGAGGCAAGTTTGGCTGTTTTTTCATCAGCAGCAGGTGGTTAGGTGTCAGGGGCTCCAGGTCTGTGGGATCGTCTGTAGCGGTGGTAAGGGGACGGTCATTTATTATAGCTTCCACCTCACACAGGAATGTGTGCAAGCTCTCATCGTTTAGTGTTTGTTCTTTTAGTACAGACCTCAAGATTTTTTTAACTGACCTTATCTGCCTTTCCCATATTCCACCGAAGTGAGACCCAGCAGGAGGATTAAATATCCATTGTATCCCCTTTTGCATGAGGACGCCTTAAATTTTTGACTGATTCCACTGTTGGATAGCTTTACGCAATTCAGTCTCAGCGCCTATGAAGTTTGTTCCATTATCACTTCTCATAACTGACACCTGGCCTCTTCTGCACATGAAGCGTCGAATAGCATTTAAGCAGGAGTCTGTATCTAATGACTGCGCGACTTCAATGTGCACGGCTTTTGTTGTCAGACAAGTAAACAATACGCCATATCTTTTAACATTACTTCTACCCCGTTTGACCTCGAAGGGTCCAAAATAGTCTACCCCTACGTTAGTGAACGGTGGGTGATCTGGTGTTATTCTATCGCGTGGCAGTTCTGACATTTTTTGTTCACTATTCTTCGCTCTGATCTTTCTGCATGTCACACAACTGGACAGAAACTTTCTCACAAGGGAATTTGCTGTCGGAATCCAGTATTTCTGCCGCAATTTTGAAAGCATATAATTCCTTCCACAATGTCCGACCTGTTCGTGAGTGTTTCTTAAGATTAAAGTTGTAATGTGTGAGTCTTTGGGTATAATGACAGGGTGTTTTGCATGCTCAGGCATTGCAGACCTACCAAGACGTCCTCCTACTCTTAGCACTCCATCCTGCAGTACTGGATCTAGTTTGGAGAGACAACTGTTTCTTTTTACGGAAGCATTACCCTTTTGTAACATGGAAATTTCGTCTTTGAATTTTTGGTTTTGAACGAACTTAATGACTTCGTTTTCTGCCCTTGTTAAGTCCTTAATTGATAGAGACTTATGGTTTTCTATTATTGAGTTGTTTGCCTGTCCCTTAATCCTTTTCGTTCTCTGTTTAAGCATGTCTTTAACGCAAAGAATCCAGGCAACGGATCTTTTTAACTTATACCAGTCGGAGTGATAGTTAATCAGTTTACTCACGGCATCTGTGCTCTCTGTAGTTTTTACGAGATTCGCTGAGGCTGAGTGTTTAATCTCAATGTCATCCTCTTTCGTCGACAGATCGTGAATGTTTTCAGGCCATTTACTCTCTGGTGTTTTAAGAAAGGGCGGACCATGGATCCAATTGTTGGTTTTCATGAATTTTTCACAGGAAACTCCTCTGGAAGCAGCGTCGGCTGGGTTTTTTAAAGTGTTGACGTACCTCCACTGCTGTGGCTTGGTTGACTCTCGTATGATGGAGATTCTGTTAGCGACAAAGGTTTTGAAGCGAAGTTTTTCATTAACAATGTATCTCAAAACAGTTGTGCTGTCGGTCCAAAACACAGAGTCCAGCAGTTCTATTTCCAGTTGACCTTTCAGCATTTTGTCGTTGTTTACGGCGACCACTGCCGCTGTCAATTCCATTCGGGGGATAGTAGTTTGTTTCAAGGGCGCTACGCGAGAATTCCCCATCATGAATGCACAGTGTGTAAGTCCATCAGCATTTACTAACCTAATATATGAGACAACTCCATATCCCATTTCACTTGCATCTGAGAAGTGGTGAAGTTGTGCTGTATTTGTGACTCCAAAGTCAACTGGTTTTACGCATCTTGCTACACTAAACTCAGACAATTGATGCAACTCGTGTAGCCAGGCCCTCCATCTTTTTATAAATTGTTCGGGAATGTCATCGTCCCAAGCGAGTCTCTCTTTACATAACTGCTGCATTAAGATCTTAGCTGGCAGTATGACTGGTGCAAGGAAGCCTAAGGGGTCATAAATTGAACTAGTGACTGACAAGATTCCTCTTCTAGTCACAGGCCGCTCTTTTAAACTAATCTTGAACTTGAGCGTGTCTGAATTAATACACCACAGCACCCCTAGAGCCCTCTCAACAGGGAGTACGTCTTTACTCAGATCTAAGTCCCTCATGTCTTTAATTCTCTCACCCTCAGGGATGGAAGCTAGCAATGTACGACTATTACTTGCCCACTTGGTGAGGTGAAACCCTCCACTTGCGCACAGTTTGGTGAGATTACTATATAGCGCAACTGCTTGACTATGACTAGAGACAGACTTCAAGCAGTCGTCTACATAAAAGTTTTTAAGTACTGTGTTGACTGCCTCGGCAGATGCATTGCTGCGGTTTTCTTCTGCTGTTTTCCTAAGGGCGAAGTTAGCCACACTTGGAGATGATTTTGCACCAAACAAATAAACAACCATTTTATACTCAACCAAGTCCTGACTCACGTCTCCGTTCGGCCACCACAGGAAACGCAACAAGTCTGTGTCCTTTTCCGGAACTCTGACCTGATAGTACATGGCTTCCACATCTGCCATCATGGCAACTTCTTCTTGTCTAAAGCGTGCGAGCACCCCAATGAGTGAGTTTGTCAGGTCGGGTCCCTGCAGAAGCTCGCTATTTAATGATATTCCCTGATAGCTAGCAGCACAGTCAAAGACTACCCTTAGCTTTTTCTTTTGAGGATGGTACACACCATGGTGAGGTATGTACCACACCTGCCCGTCTTGTCGACTTAGGTGGGGTGTGGGGACCTTGACTGCATGACCCTTCTCAAACATGTCATTCATGAAGTTTAAATACTCTTTGTGAAAGGAGCGGTTATGCTTAAACTTCCGTTTGAGGTTCAGTGCGCGCTGCATGGCTGCGCTTCGGTTATTGGGCATTTGAATAGCTGCTTTCTTAAATGGGAGACCGATGTAGAAGTGATTATCGGTAAATTGCAGGGAGTTAGTTACAGAGTCTAAAAACTGATAGTCCTCTTGTGACAACTCAGCTTTGTCATCACAGTTCCGTTCAGGAAAATCATGGTTGTACTGTTGTATCAGCATTTGTTCCACACTTTCGATGGAGACTCTGTTGACTGCAACGCTCACTTGCTCATTGTCACATGTGCCTTCCTCGACCGACTCTCGAAGAGGTCCATTTATGGTCCATCCAAGAGCAGTCTTTACTGCATATGGCCCATTGTGCCTGCTGTTAATTACTCGCCATGGTTCTAGGAGCCTGTGCTCTTTGTTACCTATGAGAATTTCAACTCCAGCATTAATGTAAGGCAGTTTTACTTCGCTGAGGTATGGCCACTTATCAATGTCGTGCTGTTGTGGAATATTTTCCACTGAGACTGGGATACTCTTTTGTGTGAACACTTTGGGGAGTTCAACAAAGGTGTTTTCTTCCAGACTGCTAACCTCTAGATCAGTAAGCACATAGCTTTTTACTTGTTTCTTCGCGTTCAGGGTGCTTAACATGATGTCAATTTTTTTACCTTGTACGTTTAATCGCCTTGCTAGTGACTCTGTACAAAATGTAGCAGAGCTACCTGGGTCCATAAAGGCGTATACTTTTACTGTCTTGTTGCCCTTTTTGGACTTTATTTTAACAGGTACTATGGAGAGAATACAGTCATCTCCAGCCCCGATACACGCACTCGTTTCGCGACTCGCTGCAACAGGCAATGTTTGAACTGGTTCGGTTTCATCAGCCTTTACGATCGCTTGAGCTGTGTCCTTTGCTGCAATGTGTAGCATGCGAGGATGTTTCTTTGAGCACAACTGACATGTAATTTTCTTCGTGCAGTCTTTGCTTAAATGTCCTTTTACTAAACAGCCAAAGCAGAATCCATTCTTTTTTAGAAAGTCCAATTTGACCTTATATGTCTCATTGTTAAACTTGTGGCATTCGTCTAGGGTATGATCTTGCTCACAGGATGCACAAGGTTTAGTGAAGGCACTAATAACTAATGCACCACTACTCATTACTGTGATTGAGTCTCTATGATTTTTACCAACCTGTTTTACGCCGGTCGCAAAGCTGCTACCTCTCTTTTCATCCATTTTTTGCTTGAATCCTGAAGGGGATTTGTTGCTGTGCTTTTTACCACAAGTCGTTGTACCACTAGTCGAAACGTTCAGGTCTCCAAAAAGTGGGTTAGACATTGCCTTTGCTTCTCGTTCTACGAATTTCATCAGCTGCACAAACTTAGCTGTTTCTTCATTGCGCTCTTCGTACTCGTATACGTGGCTTCTCCATTTTTCACGCAGTTTGTAGGGCAGTTTTGGGGCAACACCTCTCAAGTTGGTAGCATTGTCTAGCTCATCCATGTAGTTAATGCTTGACATGGTATTGTAACATTCTACTAGGAACAGGGAGAAAGTTTTTAGCGACTTTCCGTCCTCTGACTTTATTTCCGGCCAGTTGAGTGCCTTTTGCATCAGCGTTGTAGCGATTATTTGTCTATTTCCGAAATTGTCATGTAACAGTTTCATAGCCTCTGCATAGCCACGATGTTCTGGCATGAGCAGGCAGCTTCTCACTAGGTTCTTAGGCTGTCCTTCAGTATACTGCTCGAGAAAGAACAGCCTATCATGATTGCTATCAGTGTTGGTTTCGATGGCGTGTTTAAAGGCTCTTACGAAGGACGTGAACTCAAGAGGGTCACCATAGAATGGAGGAACGTTGCGCGAGGGTAAGGAATGTTGCCTCTGACTCTTTGCAAACATTTCTGTAAGATCTGCCTGGAGTGGCATCCTACCCTGAGGCTCCACTATGTCAGTGTTGTAAAGTGAGTGTTCGTTACCTTGGGTGGGCCGTTCCATTAGGGTGCTTGACATTATGGGTTTGGCACTCACTGGGATGCTTAAGTGGGTTGCTCGGAGGCGTGATGGCAGCTCGAGGTATTCCGTTGCCGAACTGTGGTTGCAGTGGTCGTTTTGCTCTAGTTCCGAGGGGCGTGCACCACTCGTTTCGACGACCACGCTCCGTCTGGCAGGATGTTGTTTTTTGCGGTTCTGGTAAGAATTTAGTTCAGCATCGGCCATTGCAAGCGCCGTTTCCATTTCCAGCCTTTCCTTTTGTGCCTTTAATTGTGCTTGTTTAGCCTTTAGTTGTGCTTCCTCAACCTTTAGTCTTGCTTTCAATTGCTCTTCCTCAGCCTTTAATTGTGCTTCCTCCAGCTCCAGCGCCTGCCGATCTCTCAAAGTTGCTGCTTTAGCCAGCAAAGCTGCTCTGTTGGCTTCTGCCTTTTTTAGTCGAGCTTCGGATGCTGCTGACGTTAAGGACCTCTTAGATGCCGCTGACGTTACGCTTCCGTGCCTTTGGGGGGCGGGCGTCTTACGCTCCGCCATTGACACACTGTCGTTTGGCGAAACTCCATCGTCAACTGTTTGAGACAGCTTAAAGCGATTACTAGTGTCCGCGATCCACGACTCCACTCTTATCATGAATTCTGTGCAGCGCGTTAATCTAGGGTGATACCAGTGGTGCTGATCGGTTTCACGCTCTTCATCCTTTGCGCACGATCGCACTGTTACATTACTTTCAATAAAGTCATTTAGCAGCGCTTTGTATTGGCGGCGCTTGGCTTTAACGTCATGCAAATTACAAGCATTGTCCATAAGCGCCTCTAGTTCATTGTATAATACAGTCAACTGACTCCACTTGCCTTCTCTGGCGCTCTTCAGTTCGTCGAGCACCATCACCTGCTCAGATTCGGCGATAGCGGCGTTGTCCTCGCTGTGTGACATGGTGAAGTTTAAGGCAGGCAAGTCCTCTTCTCGCTTTCGGTTTCGGTTGATGCGCGTTTTTGAAGTCGCACGCGCGCTCTTCACAATCTTAAATCACTTATCTTCATTTCTGCGGCGGAGCCAAGCTTTTGACTTTAATGTAGGTGCATGTTATTCACAAGTTCTGATGCGTGTCTTTAGTTACACAGTGTCACTGACGACATCAGACGTTTCGTTGATTTCTTTGTCTCTTGTTTATTTTCAACATCAAAAACAACGGTTGTTACAGTTTCTTGCATAAATCCACTGTAGTCACGACAAGTCGCTTGCTGTGTTCTGTAGCTTCGATAGATTACAGTTACAACAACTTATTTTACTGTATTCCTTTTTGCTTACTGTCTCACGTTATCACGGTCAAAAGCTTGTGTGCTCCACACCTTTCTGTATCCTTCCGTGTCTTAACAACAACTACAACTAACATGCGTGATAGACATGGAACTGCATAACTGTGGGGTGATGTCACAGAACAACACATGAAATGATGTCACAATACAAATTATATGTATGATACTTAATGCTTAATGCTTAACTAATAAACTGAAATAAGATAAACATAACAACAAATCACAAGAATGAAATATGGCCCTTACAGGTCGGGTATGGTGAGAATGGGGGCTGAGGTGAACCGTCCCTTGAGGTCTGCGAATGCCTTGTCTGCCTCCTCGTTCCAGCAGAACCGCGTCTTCTGGGAAGTCAGGGAGGTTAGAGGAGCGGCGACGGAACTGTAACCCCGAATCAAGCGGCGATAGAAGTTCGCGAACCCCAGGAACCGTTGGAGGTCACGTCGGGAGGCTGGCGTGGGCCAGTGGGAAACGGCCTGGACCTTGGCTGGCTCCATCTCCAGTCTGGAGGGAGAGATGACAAAGCCTAGGAATGTTGTGGAGGTCGAATGTGTAAGGGCCATATTTCATTCTTGTGATTTGTTCTTATGTTTATCATATTTCAGTTTATTAGTTAAGCATTAAGCATTAAGTATCATACTCATAATTTGTATTGTGACATCATTTCATGAGTTGTTCTGTGACATCATCCCACAGTTATGCAGTTTCATGTTTATCACGCACGTTAGTTGTAGTTGTTGTTACACGAACACAAAGGAATTCAAGAAGTCAGGGAGGACGTCATTGATGAGGGCCTGAAACACGGCAGGGGCGTTGGTCAGTCCGAACGGAACCACCAGATATTCGTAGTGCCCAGTGGGTGTGTTGAAGGCAGTTTTCCACTCGTCGCCCTCCCGGATGCGGACGAGGTGATAGGCGTTCCGTAAGTCAAGTTGGGTGAAGATGTCCGCCCCTTGGAGAAGTTCAAAGGCGGTGGTCATCAGTGGTAAAGGGTAGCGGTTCCTGATGGTTATCTCGTTAAGCCCTCTGTAATCAATGCATGGGCGAAGGGACTGGTCTTTTTTCTTGACGAAGAAAAACCCCGCCCCAGCGGGCGAGGACAATGGACGGATAATTCCCGCAGCGAGGGAGTCCGCAATGTATTTATTCATGGCCTCTCTTTCTTGGCGTGCCAGAGAGTAAAGTCTGCCTTTAGGTGGAGAGGTGCCTGGGAGGAGATCAATGGGACAGTCGTATGGTCGGTGCGGTGGGAGCGACATGGCTCTGGTCTTATTGAAGACCTGCCTGAGGTCATAGTACTCGGTGAAGACATTGGAGATGTCCGGGGTCTCATCGGGCGTGGCCGGAACGGAAGCCGGAGGAAGTGCTGAGTGCAGGCATGTCGTGGAGCATGAGGGACTCCAACCCGTGATGATGTGCTTGTTCCAGTCAATTTGGGGGCCATGGAGGGTTAGCCAGGGAAGTCCAAGGACCAAAGCGGCGTGAGATTTGTTCATGACGAAGAGGCAGATCTCCTCTAAGTGATTTCCTGACGTCCTTAAAGTTAGCAAATGGGTCGTGAGAGTGATGGGTGGAAGCTGGGTCCCGTCCAAGGCCTGAACGGCTAGCGGAGGGTCCAGCGGTACACAAGGGATCCTTAATGCCTTGACCGTGGAGGCGCTGACCAGGGTCCGGTCAGAGCCAGAGTCAATGAGCGCCTGAATAGGGTGGACCTGGCCGCCGACGATTAGGTTTACAGGGAGTAAAGGACGTGTTTGTGAGAGTCTGTCGGAAGAAGAAACCTCTAGTGCCCCCAGTCTGACTAGAGGCTGCCTCCCCTTTACTGGACAGTCTTTTAGCCTGTGTCCTGAAGCTCCACAGTAAAAACACGCCCCTTGCAGACGGGGTCGGCGTCTCTCCTCGTCTGAGATGCGGGTCCTGCCCAGCTGCATGGGCTCCTCCTGAGTCGTCTGCTTCGGAGTAGGGGATATGTGGTCCCATCTGGATTGGGGGGGCCTTTCAGCAGAGGGCGCGCCCCTGGATGTCCTTCTTAACCGGAGGCGTGAGTCAATCTGCCCGGCGAGGTCCATGAGCTCGTGGAGGTCTGTGGGAAGTTCACGAGAGGTGAGCTCGTTCTTGAGAGCTTCTGACAGCCCCTCCAGGAAGACTTCCGCTAGGGCTCTGTCGTTCCACCCACTAGAGGCGGCATAGTCGTAGGCAGAGCGGTATCCTTGACAGAGTCTCAATAACCTAGTTCCGGCCTCCCCGCCGACAAATGAGCGATCAAAGACTCGCTTTATCTCCTTGGAGAAGTCCTCAAAGTTCTCGCAGTGTGGGTCATGTGCCTCCCAGAGGGCCGTGCTCCACTCCCGGGCTCTACCAGTTAGTAATGTGATGACGTAGACCTCCCGAGAACGTTCTGACGAGAAGGAGGAAGCTTGTAGCTCTAAAATCAGTGAGCACTGCGAGAGGAATGACCTACAAGTTCCTGGTTCTCCTCCATAAGTAGGAGGGGCTGGTAGGCATGGCTCTCGCAGTGTTCCGAAGCTTGAGGTCAGAGCTGTAGGCGCCTGGAGAAGCTGCACTTGAGAAGCAATGTCAGCTAAAGCCTGTCTCGTGGCGATAAGTTTCTCTTGGTGTTTATTGAGGAGCGCGCCTTGGCCCTCCAGTGCCTGTATCACTGCTGGATCCATAGTAGTGGCTGGATTATTCTGTCGCGTGCGCGCGGCTCGTGGGCTGTGGAGATGGACCCAGGTGCAGGTGTGGGTCATGAACCCTTCAGTCCTTCTGTGGTGCCGCTGTACTGAGAGTGAAGACGCTGGAGCTGAGATTCGGGATCCACAGCGTCGCATTGCCGGCGGGGCGTGAGACAGAGCCGTGGTCGTGAAGGCGGAAGTGTTAGATCGAAGCCGTGAAGTCCGTCCGCGAGGTCGTCGTGCCAAAACGTGAAGCTGAGCCATAGTCGAGGATGTGAGAGCGGGAGTTCAGAGCCGTGTGATCAGTCAGCGAGGGCGTTGGGTTAAAACTGATGCGAAGCAAGGTCGTGGTCGAGAAACGAAAGTAAAAGTCCAGAGCCGTTAAATCCAAGCGTGGCGATAAATCTAAATCGTGAGGCAAGGGGCAAAAATGAGGAACAAAGCGAAATCGGCAACGTGAAAAACCATGAACATAAACGCGAGAAAACTGTGGCGAAACAAAACACAATAATCCAGCAGCGAGACAGCGCGCTGCGCTTCCTTATAAGATGGATGAAATCAGCGTCAGATGAGAAACCGGTGTGCCAGCGGGGCGGTGCAGGGGCGTGTTAGGAGCAATGACAGCGTGGGAAAACATGGCCGCGTGATGAGAAGTCTGACAGCGTGAGAGAGGAAGTGTCAAAGGGCAAGAGTGGTCTTTGATCAGCGCGAGACGCTGAGAGCATGACAGCTATTGAGTGTTTTAATTAATTTTATTGTGAACTAAAATAAAGTTTTGTACATTTTTATCCCTGTCTCTGTGTTTTACTTAGTTTAACGAACTTGTGTTCCTTTTTCGGGTTATTTCCCTGGTTAACCTCGTGGTGGTGTAATCGTTTTCAAAATACTTCATATTCATCTCCCCTCCCACAGCGTTGCCACACTAGTTAACCACAAACTGTTGGCCGGGGAGGGGGGATTGCAATATTGCATAAGGCGAAATGGAAAGTTGTAACCATTCCTGAAATTGATTACACATCATTTGAATCGGCTGCAGTGCAAATTAATGGAGTTGTTCCTACCATTCTTGCTGTGGTGTACAGACCTCCGAAGGCCAATCCAGCATTTCTACAGGAATTTTTTACTTCTTTCTACTCTCTGTCTCCTAATGTGGTGTTGGTTGGTGATTTCAATATCCATGTAGACGATTCAGAAATCTCCTTTTCAACTGAGTTTTTATCATATTTGGATAGTTTTGGACTGCAGCAACTTAACAAAGTGCCTACTTACTTAAAAGGTCATACTTTGGACTTGGTCTGCTGCTCTGGCGTCATCCCCGATAATTTTACTATTACTGATTTATCACTGTCTGATCACATGTTGGTGTCTTTTAATGTTGTTCTATCTATATTCAAGCCCAATTTGAACCGTACCATGACTTTTTGCAATATTAAGAACATTGATGTTTCAGTGCTTTCAAAATGGTTGTCTACACTTATATCTAGCAACTACCCTTCGACCCTCGATGTTTTAGTTCAGCACTACAATCATCATTTACAAATCATCCTTGATGTTTGTGCTCCATTGAAAACCAGGAAAGTCTCGTTTCCAACTCTACCCTCTGGGAGTACGAAGCACTGTGGAAGACCAGCACCCTCAGAAGACCGGTGTTCAATTCCCGCCACTGGTGTTTCGGGAGACAGCAGTTTCCGACAAAGTGTTAGGTGGTCGGTTCCCTCCTGTCATGTTTCAGGACACCGAACACCTACCAGCCACCACCATCACCACCACTCCTCTGCCTAGCTAAACCACAAAGCTACCTCCTCTTCGGAGAAGCTGGCAGTGTGAAAGCTACTGCCAAGCATATCTCCCTGGCTACAGGATTCAATCATTGTGTTTCAACGGCATGGGTTTTCCACTTCCGTGAAACCACAATGAGCACCTCTGTTAATTAAAATTACAGGCTTGCTGGAAAAAGGGGCCATAGCACATGTTCCCCTCCCAGACAGAGCCATAGAGGTCCTCTTCTTGCGTGATGAAACGATGACTCTGATGACTCTGATTTCTGGCCCTGAAATACTCCCTCCAGCAGCTGAGAGGCAACAAGGGTTATGCGCCGAGAGCTTCATACTCTCTCTATGGAGCTAGCGCCTCGGCATCGACATGTCATCCTAGCTCACCTCGTTTTTCTTTAGGATGGAGTCTCAACGCCACGGAAAGCGTTCTCTTTCATACACAAAGTATACATTGAGCAATGCGGAAACAGCTGTCTCCTGCACGCGTCGAATCCATTTCAAACACTCTAAAGGAGTTCAAGCTAGGGAGGAAGTAACTTTCACCGCTTTAGTGGAGGCTAAGTGCCGGGGAATTTCATCCAAGGGCCAATCCCCAGAGGAAATAAGGGTTACGCGCCGAGAGCTTCGTACCCTCTCTATGTGGTTCAGACCCTCGTCCTTGACCCTGGGTCCCACTCTAGGTCCGTGCTGTAGGGCTGCAACAACTAATCGATAAAATCGATAATTATCGATAATGAAATTCGTTGTCAACGAATGCCGTTATCGATTAGTTGGGCTGCTCACGTCACTGAGGCGCGCGACCACAAGATGCACAAATACACACAGATACACAGCCGCTCGTGCGATGGAGGTTACAGGAGCCTCTGCAGGAAAAAGCGCGCGCCCCGAGTCCTCCAAGGTTTGATAGCAGTTCACATTAAACGCCTCTAAGAAGACGGTAACTTGCACGCTATGCAAGACCGAGCTTTCATGGCATGTCATGCACGAACACTTAAAAAGAAAACATGTTGGTGTTACGGATGGCGAAACGTCAGCAGGGTCGGTAAAAACTGTATCTCTTTATCGTGTAAAAGTTGTATAGTTTAAGTGCTTTTGTTTAAACTGTTTGCTAACTTCGGGACAGTCGCGCTAGATCTGTTCACGGGCTACTCGCTAGCATCACATTGCGCAATCACCTCATGAGCAATAGTGATTAGTTAAATGGCGCTACTTTAAATTATCTTAAATTACACGGTGCAAATAACAGGAGAATATTACATTTAGTGATTGTTGTGGTTTTCAGCGAACGCAAATAACAGTATATTTGTGACTATTAGCTTTTTGCATTTCTACAGTTTTTTTATAGTCCACTACAAAGTTAACTTGTAATTTACTGTGAGTTTACTTATGCATACATCATTTTATTATACAAAATTACATTATTTTAGCTGTTTATATCTTATCAACTGAATATATCAGTGTATTTTTTAAACTATATATATATATACAGTGTGTGTGTATATATAAACTGTATATATTATATACTACATTTCATTTAAGGTTTAAAATGTCAAAATTAAAGATTATTAAACTCTATATGTGGCTTTTGCATTTTTAAAAGTTTATTTTTATACATAAATAATACCCTGATTTATGTTTTTTAGTTATAATAGTTATAAGCAAAATATCAAATTTAAGAAGGGTTTTATCCGATTAATCGAAAACATAATCGCCCAACTAATCGATTATCAAAATAATCATTAGTTGCAGCCCTACCGTGCTGTCTTCGCAAGTTGCCCTTACGAGCCGGAGTGCGTCCTTAGATGGCCGTCCAGCCCAAGGGATCTGGAAAGGTCATCTTCTCGTGTGGCATATCAACCGACTCGAATTGATGACTTCATTTCTGGCCCTAATATACTCACTCCAGAAATCAGGAGGATAGCACCGATGGACATCATGGTTGTCTTGTAAATATCGCCCGGGCAGACTAGATTTGCGCCGTTAGGGAAACTGGCGCACTAGGTTCTGCTTTAAGGACAGGACAATTCTGCCCCTCAGGGTAATTTACATTTCAGGACATAAAACATGTAGACCCAGTCCACTGCCAAACTCTTTCAGTGATGGAAGTTTCTCCAGGGAAAACTAACCTCGGGCTTGTGCCCTAGTACACTAGGAACGCATACAGCCGCTATTTCGGCCTACGTCCTGATTGATGGGGTTTGTGAAAAGCACCCCTCATCAGCCTTTCTATGGGGCTTAGGCTGTGCCAGTTGGCTAGCTAGAGCTATTCTGCATCCTCGCCCAACTATCTTCCGCAGTTGTTCTCGAAGCCTCTGTCCTCCGCCGGAGCAGTAAGACTTCATTCACTATGTCTAGTTCAAAATTTACAGCACACCACTGCACTAGCCAGTGGCGTAAATCAGAGCAGGTTTCATATGTCATGGGGCCGCGGCCGAAAGGCAGCCACCACTGGACGAGTCGGGTGAGAGATGCTGGTGCCCTAGCCTATGAGGCGCGTGGCACACTTCGCCTCTAGTGTTTGGGGCCATTTGACCAGGAAGCTTGCCTCATCAATTGCTCTGGCAAGAGAGGTTTCCAAGTATGTCTAAGACTCCTTGTGGGGGATGTGCGCACACTACACAACCCTGGGGGTCCAGACACTTGCAGTGTGGTGGAGTGGGTATTCTCGAAACACCAAATCACTTTTCTTTCTTATTAACAATATCTCAAAGCCTATTGAGCTTTCAAAATTCTCATACTCCTTCTATTGAATTATGTGAAGATTTTATGCTCTTTTTTAATAAGAAAATTTAACTGATCCACCTGCAAATGGTTCCACCCAGCTCTGATCTTAATATTTCCTCTGGTCAAATGCTAAGGGCTGACTATACTTTCTCTACTTTATATACTACCAACTGAGGAAGAAGTTTGTTAAATTATACAAAAATCCAAATCTGTTACATGTCTACTGGACCCACTACCGACCCATTTCCTTAATTATAGACATCATGCATGCATCACTTCTTTTTGGTATTGTTCCCATTAGAATCTATCGGTATTACTGCTACAGCCCTATCTTGGTTTCATTACTATTTTTCAGATCGCACGCAATTTGTACAAATTAAACAGTTTCAATCAACCACTACTCCAGTTGTCACTGGTGTCCCTCAGGGCTCTGTGCTTAGACCTCTCCTGTTTCTTATCCATCTTCTTCCAATAGGGAGCATATTTAGGAAATATGCATTTAATTTTCCTGTTATGCAGATGATACCCAACTCTATCTCTCCTCTAAACCTTCCATGATGTCTCTGTCCCTTTTGCTCTTGTTGAGTGCTTTGAAGAGTTAAAAGTTTGGTTTTCAAGGAATTTTCTCAAATTGAACAATACTAAAACTGATATTTTTCTTGTGGGTACAAAATCAACATTAGGAAATGCAAACATTTCTTCTGTTTTAATTGACAATCCTAATGTTTCTCTATCCAACCAGGTTAAAAGCTTGGGAGTCATCTTAGATCAAACACTGTCATTCGAAGCCCATATTAATAGTTTTACCCGCTCTGCATTCTTCCATATTCGGAATATTAACCGTTTACGTCCCGCCCTTCCAACGAAAAGTACGGCTATTCTTGTGCATGCTCTTGTTACATCTAGAATTGATTACTGCAATGCTTTATTTTATGGGATTCCTTTAAAAGTACTTCATAAATTACAGTTAGTACAAAATGCTGCTGCTCGGGTTATATCCAAAACTTTTAGTTCTCAACACCTCACTCCTGTTTTACAAAACCTGCACTGGCACCCTGTTAAATGCAGTGTAGATTTTAAAATACTACTTTTAACCTACAAAGCACCAAACAACTTGGCGCCTTCATATCTTTTGGACCTTCTCAATATACATATCCCGTCGCATGATTTAGGGTCTGCTTCTGCAATTATACTCGTTTGTCCACATACATGGGCAGTTTTTATGGGGTCTCGAGCTTTTGGTTATGCGGCATCTTTTTTATGGAACCGACTTTCTGTCGAGGTCCGCAACAGTCCATGTCTCCCAGTTTTTAAATCTCGTCTAAAAACCTGTTTGTTTAGACAGGTTTTTATGTAATTCTATGCAGTTTTATGTCCGTTTTGTTTTTAACCATTGTACTTATACTTTGACTGTAAGGTGTCCTTGAGTGCCATGAAAGGCGCCATTAAATAAAATGTATTATTATTATTATTATTATTATTAATAGATAAGCAATAGCGACTCTGAAGCCAAACTAACACAGACATTTTTACAATATATCTCTTAACTTACTGAAGTGCCACTACTTCCTAACTGTTCAACACTTATGGGTTTAGCTGAGCGCTCTCACCGCCGTGTGCGCTGAGGTGGAGCAGAACACTGTAGCTGGACAAAAGTCATGGCAACAGTGGCGAAATAGTGGGATTATAAAAAAAACATGATCTCAGGGAGGGTAAACTGCTGGCTCAACTTTATTCTATTTATTTCTTTTAGTTTTTTTCATTCTGTGTTTTCAAAACTTTCAAGAAAACAATGTTGCATGTTTTCTTAATGAATTCCACTGTAGGAAGTTGAGCAAACAATACAATATTAATTCATTCAACATTTATCTGGTTGGATTTTTTTACAGTGCACCAACTCAGCTGTTGTTGCATGCTAATGTACTTTGCCAGAAATGTAATAAAGTTGAATTCGATCTAATCAAATCTAATCTAATCTAATTCCAGTTATCATTAGGCACTTGTATTAGTGTTATACTAAATACTAAAAGATGGATATACTTTTTGCTTTAGGGGGGAAATGGTTAACGGATTATAACAAATCAAGTGCAGGAAATAAGACCTATACAGTTTTTTTCCAGTGATGTAGAAAGTTGTTGTGTGCTTCTTGCAAGTTCCCTAAGCTACCTCACAATGTTGAGTGATTGGCAGATTAAATAAATCCTGCAGCAGGCAATCCCCCTTACCTCAAAGAAAGCACACACTGCTGTCAGCTTTTTAGATTGATAGGTTGTCAAGGCATATTTGAAAAAAGTAAAAAGTAACTGTAGTTGGCTAACTAGAGTGAAAAATACACACTAAAAAACCTTGCCACCTTTTCCAAAAAAAAGTTTTGCTTTGCTTGATATACCAGGTGAGGACAGCATCTGACAGATATAGTCAGTGTGATGCAGAAAATTATGAAGGGCATTTTGTAAGCTTTTTGTTGCTTTATACATAAAATCATGATTTCCTCACCTCACAAACCATGCATAGAACAATCATAAATGTTACACATGATATGACACAAACAGTGTGTGTGTGTGTGTGCATGGTTATCACAGGACCAATGACACTGTTGTGGAAATTGATTGAAGACCCAGGCTTTGGTTTCAGAAGATCACGACCTTTATTTATCATGCAATAACGGCCGGGGGAGACTGCAGAATCGCAACACTGTCCCGTCGGCTCCCCACTTATATAGTCAACCAGGACAAAAGAATTCATTCTACATGCAAAGATGTCATCCTAAACATCTGGGGTTCTTCAAGCTTCCCCAGTCTAGGGGCCTCAATGTATATATCAGACTGTTTATGCAAGCAGAATCTCAGGCCTATACGTGCAGCTTCGCACACACATTTCTGAGTACTTTCCTATGGGCTACCATTTATTCCTTAAAAGGAAGTAAAGTTACATAAAATCAAATAAAATCAAATAAAATTTACTTCCATAACACTCACACAATTTTCAATGCTGTTCCAAAAACATAAAAAATGTTTTAGTGCTTCTTTATTTTATAAATGAATATTAGCTACCAACACAGCTCTATTCTCTGTGCTGTTAAAAGGCCATCAACAGCTTTTAAGGTGGATTTGTTTGTTTTTTGTGCATGTTAGTGCAGAAGTTTACATTGTAAATCAATCAAAATACCTTAAATGTAACTGTGGCAACTTGAACAATTTCTTTTGTTTTCTAGCATGAAATAGGCTTAATTAAGTGATTGAGCATTTACAAAAATTTATATGGTTTTTAGTTTAATTATTTTTGATATTATTTCTTCTTACTTGAAGAAAGAAAGGTGACCAAACATTATTCTAGTACACTACAGCCACACTATACCTATGTTTACTTTAGATTATTATTTTTGCACAAAAGTAACTGGCTGTGCTTATTTAAGGGCTCATGGACCCTCACTCTCAGTGCTGTTATTGGTTAGTGTGTAAAAGTCGTAGACATAAAACCTTAGTGTCTGTCTTTAGATTAACCTGCCTTAAGTAAAAGCCGTTTAAACACATCCCAAGGAACGAGGCATGCTGTTTTTTTTCTAGCGTCTATGCACACATCCTTACTAAGTAAGTGAGTGCACAGATAGGCCAAACCACTCAAGTCAACTGAACAGATTACACAGACCTATCAGACAAAAGCTTAACCCCATCTCATTGTTACAAACACCTGCTTGCGTTTTCGTTATTACCAGTACTAAAATATTATTTTAAATTTTAATCATGGTCAAAAACATCATGACTTTTCCAGATCTAAAAAATTAAGGTTTAAAGAATGTGGTTTTTCCAGGATTTTAATGACTGTGCAAACCCTGTTATAAATACAGTACATTACACAGAATATTTTTCATGACCTTGATTAAAGAGATACTGTTGCTGTTATTAAATACTGCAGTTTGTCTTAATATTAATGCCCAACCCTACTTAGCAAGCTATTGCCATCCAACAAGTGCTCAACAAATCTGGGAACTCCTTCAAGACTGTTGGAAAATAATTTCAGAGAAGTACGTCATGTTCCATGAAGCTGGTTAAGAGGAGGTAAGAGTGCAGAAAGCTGTCATCAAAGCAGTCAAAAAGTAGAGTGGATAAAGATTAAGTTTTGTCTTAAAACAACTCCTTATTATTCACTTATACCACCTTAGTGCTGTTATTTCAGCGGTTAAAATATTAACTAACCCCAGTATAAATATTTATTTTAGCTTTTCTAATAAATATCTATTGGTGCAGATGCATGTTTCCATTGAGCAAGTAGCTTATTTTAATTATTGTAGCGTTTTTCACCGCTAAGAATGAACTTGGAGAGGCGAATAGGCTTTCTTGCTGCCCGATGCAAATGGCTGGGAGTAATTTAATCAGCAACGGCACGAAACAGCATAAACAACACATTCAACATTAATAAAGACACACACTTCTCACCCACACACACACAACCTGGCCGAAACCACTACGCCAAACACCTTTCCCCAACAGGGTGAACACATACAGTAACAACCCCTCCCGCAAAGCATGAAGGTTCCCAATCGAAACCCCGCCCACGCCACAATATTATTATATCCAGCACATAACTGTTCATAACATTGCCTATACTCAACATCTTGATTTCACTTTAGGTGCAGGTTAAACTTCAGGGAGATATCCGAAAGTACTGCAAAAATTGCATTAAATTCTGCCCAGATAGTTTCACGTAGCAATCCGTGCCATGTGAGTATTTTAGCATATAGCACTGGGCTCTCAGTTCGGGTATTTTACCCTCACGTTGGACTGCTGCGGATTAATTTACTTGTCTTTCTTTTTACAATTATGGCAGTTTCCCAATGTCTTTCTGCATACACCTGTCAGATAGTCGATGTAGAACCTGCTTACAGTACCAACACATTCAAAAGTTTTTAATTTTTTATTGTTTTAAACATTGTGGAATCCTGTTGACAGCATTTAAATAATGACATAACACATTAATTTTTTTTTGTAAATATACAAAGTGTAAGGAAAACTAAACATTTTAATCTATATAAATAAAATAATGGTTTTGTCCATCTATTGGTCAGAACTCATTTCCTATAAGTCAGTTTGTCTCATGTTGTATGTTACAAAACCCTGGTTCTAAAAAAAAAAAAGCAGTGAAAATGTGAAATGCCACTATGGGATAAAACACAGGGCGGTTTGAGGTGAGGGCATGTAAAATACCTGAATTGACAGCATAAACAAGGCGTGAGATACTCAACCTTAAAATAAATTGTATTCTTTTTACTGATAAGTTAGGCAAGAAAAGACAGGCAGAAATGTAAATGGGTTTTAACCTAAAATAATAATAACACTGATTACATTAAAGCTGGCTCATGTAGTTTTTGCATAGGACAAAGATGTATGATATAGTGGCGTAGGCAGGGCTTCGGCTGTATTCCTCGCCCAAGTATAGCTAGCTGCCGACTTCGCGGGCTGGTCCCCAGCGGAAACAGCCGTCCGGGTAGTTCTCTCGCTGGAGGGCGACGCGCTTCGGGCGCTGGAAGACCTCCAGACCAATAAGCGGAAGGACTGGGCAAAGCTGCAGGAGCCGCTTCACTTCCGGTTCGGCGTGGGCAACCATAAGGAGGCAGCGTGCGAGGAGCTAGCGATCCGCGCGCGGCGTGCCTCCGAACCACTGGGGGCGTTCGCCATGGATCTAAGATGTCTCGCACCGGGGCTATCCGGAATTCGAGCATTCGGTAGGTGAACCTTGGGCTACCTGTCGGTTAGACAACGAACTAGTCTCCGGCGTGGGACCGCAGGACTACCGCGGCAACGTTCTTAGGCCTGAGGACAGCGTACCCCAGCAGCCGTTTAAACTAGTTCTGCTGGGTGCCGAGGTAAAGCCGCCTCCCACAACTGTCTTTGTTCCCCCAACTAGTGGATTTAACTTCCGTTCGGGACGTGTAGGAAATCGCGCTGGGGTCTATGTGAACTGTGTCCTGGACGACGTCTAACTACGAGTGCTCGTGGACACCGGTTCCACTGTTTCGCTGCTGCGCTCTGGATTACTAGGGCGAAGCGAGCACGTTTGCAGACTGCCTGACCCAGCCTTCAACATTCGCACCGTGTCTGGAAGCTACATGAAGATACGAGCTTGTCGCACGGTGAGAGTAAAAGTAGGTGAGCGTGTTCATTTGCATGAATTCTTTGTGGAAGACATTGAGGATGAGTGCATTTTGGGATTGGACATTTTAGAAAAGTGGGGTGCGGTGCTGAATTTAACTGACGGGACTCTGCGTGGTAATTTCGGGGTAGCCAGGTTGCTAGTACCTAAACCACCGCTGCACGTATTTGTAGCACACACCCGGTGGGTGGAACTTCCAGATGTCACGCCAAATAAACATCCGGTACCAGACCGAGCGAGTATAATGGGCGAGCTTCTGCAGCGTAGCAGCGCGGGGTTGAATCCAACACAGACTGATACTTTAAGGTCGTTCCTTCACGAGTTCGCAGATATTTTCATGGTAGATGAGCGCGAATGCACCCATACCAATTTGGTGCAGCACATGATCGATACGGGAAACGCAGCCCCTGTTCGGTTGCATCCGAGACGCCTGCCATTAGCTAAACGGGCTGTCGCCGAACAGAAGCTGCGTGAGATGGCCGACTCGGGCATCATTGAGCCGCCGTCCGGACCGTGGTCTTCACTGGTTGTGCTCGTGCGTAAAAAGGGCGATTTTTGACGGTTTTGTGTCAATTACCGGCGGTTTAATGAGGCAACTCGAAAGGACTCTTATCCGTTTCCGTGAATAGATGATGGGCTGGTCGCCTTGGTTTAGCTTACTGGATCTGAGTAGCGGGTACTGGCAAGTAGAGCTCTCCCCAGAAGCACGACCCAAAACCGTGTTTTCGATCGGGCAAGGGCTATGGCAATTTCAGCGCATGCCTTTCGGCCTATGTAACGCTCCAGCTACATTTGAACGGTTGATGGAGAAAGTGTTGGCAGATATTCCTTGCAACCATTGTGTCGTCTACCTGGACGATTTACTGGTGCACGGCAAGGAGTTTGAGGTCGCGCTAGCTAACCTATGGGAGGTATTTTTGGCTATCCGGCGGGCGAATTTGCAGCTCAATCCCAAAAAGTGCCAGCTGTTGCGGCAAGAGACCGTCACGTAATTAGTGCTCAAAGGATTGCCACCGATCCAGCCAAAATTGCTGCGGTACAGAATTGGCCTGAACCGATAAATGTGTCGCAGCTACGCACCTTCCTCGGGTTAGCCTCTTACTGCCACCGGTTTGTGAAAAAACTTTGCCACAATCACAAGCCCGCTGCACAGGCTAACAAAAAAGAACCAGCTGTTTCGCTGGGACATTGTACATTCGCAAGGATGCATGTACAATGTTGGCTCAGTTGCGTGAAGCTTTGATCCTGTGTCCCATTCTTGATTATCCGGATGCATCACGCACGTTCATCCTTAACACGGACGCGAGCGATGTAGGGCTGGGGGCTGTACTGTCTCAAGTTTCTGGTAACCAAGAGGATGTTGTCGCTTATTTTAGCCTCGCATTGTCTGGGCCCGAGAGGAATTACTGCGTCACCCGGCAGGATATCCTCGGAGTAAAAGAGACCCGCACCACGCCCCTTCACTATCCTCAAAGTGGATCCTCAAAGGACTCTCACCACACAACTCACTGTGCTTACCAGCGATTGGCAACGGGACTGGGACGAACATTTGCCTCTCATGCTCTGGGCATACCGCACAGTACAGGAGTCATCGCAGCTAACGCCAGCTGCTTTAATGTTCGGACATGAGCTGCGCACCCCCGTGGACCTGGTGTTCGGGCCACCTCCCCAACAGGATTAACCCATGAAGCCTGGGCTGGATTACTTTTGTTCCTTAATGGACAAACTGTTTCGGGTCCATGAGTTAGTAAACACTTGGCGGACCCCGGGGTTAAGCAGCGACGGGTCTATGACCGCCCCGACCGCCTTCGCGCCTCAGAGACTGAGTTCGTCATGGTGACCGGGGACGGTCACAGCTCGGGTGGGGGAAATGTGGCGTAGGCGGGGCTTCATCGGCTGGCGAACATCATGCTTTGCGGGAGGGGTTGCTATGTGTTCAACCCTGTTGGGGAAGGGTGTTTGGGTTAGTGGCCTCAGCCCTGTTAATATGTGGGGGTGTGTGTGACGTGTGGAATGTGCTCCAGTTCATGCTTCGGCTAAATTGGAGGTAGGTTCTCGTGTGAATGTGCTGCTCATGCTATACATGCTGTGTGCATAATAAAGTACTCCCAGCCATTACATCAAATAAGCTCACTCGTCTCTCCAACATCCTTTCCGGCGGTAAAACGCTACAATATGTTAGCCTAAAATAATATTGTTTTATTATTTTATTATTTTATTATGCACTTTAAATATACACTAAACAATAAACACTGTCTTGTGCAAAGTGAAAGTGAGCTGCGCGTGCAGCTTTTTAATCAACGCTAAACCCAAACAGCAAAAGAACATTATAATAATCATAATCATAATCATCATCGTGATTTTAGCTGTTTATTTTCAGCATTGAATTATTATTTCATTATTCATAATTGAAGCTGCTCACATCGCGCACGCTTTCACTTAAAAAATGCAGTGTTTAATCAGCAAGTATATGTCGCTTCTCTTTATGATTGATATGATTGACTCATATCGGGAGCATTTTTATCAAAGGGGAGATGAAAAGTGAAAATGTGTACTAACAACATAGCACAATGCATGTGTGTGATTGGCTAAAATGTGGTTATAAATAAATCTTTTAGCGAATGTAAAATGTTCGCGTGAACCCGCGGCGCGTGTGCGCTCTTTTACTTTGCCGAGTTTTGATCTAACGTCAGATGAACGCTGATATGAGAGATTTATAAGAGATTTCTCCTTCCCAGAAATACAACAAACACAATTTTATACATGTTAAATAAGCGCTGTCTATGTGGCGCTGTGCAAAACGCACGTCGATGTGAGCCGCTTTATTTCAGTCATACCTGTCATATACTAACATGTTTTTGCTGTGTAATGGACTGTGCGAGTACAACCTCTCGCTGGGCAAGCCTCTGAATACGCCGTATTAATGGGGGGTGAGGTTAAGAAATACCGCACCGGCAGAAGTGGACTAATGATTATGAATGCGTCCGGGAAACAGCAAGGAAACTGACTGGCCAAACAAGCGCTAACAACAACTCAAGGGCTTGTATTTTTTTTTAAACTAGGTAATTAAGTTCACTAGCTAACGGTTTTATTTGTTCAAAGAATTAACTGTTATATAGTTATATAGTAGTTTATTGTTATTATAAAAGAAATTACATTTAAAGACATCAAAATTTAAATATAGAAATAACCGGGACAATAGGCCTTTAGTATAGAACGTTAGAATAACATAAAAATATACTTCTATCTTTATATAATATGGTTATATATCTCTTATTTCTATTTACTTTAGATTGTTGTTCTTGCAGCGTTACTGTTTGTGCTTTGCAATGTCAGACACATTTAAATGCAAATAATACACCCTCCCCAGGTGTGAATCAGCTTTTCTCACCTTTACACGCAGTGAAACTAAAATGCACCCCTCCCCACTGTGCATGGTTTCAGCAAACGAGAGAATCTTGGATCTTGCTTCAGGCCTCTTCTTAAATTTAGGGAAATTTAAAATCTTCTGGATTCTACATTCTAAAATTGACATTGTTACCGTTTTTAACTTCTGGAATGCGATTTTTCTTATCTTAGCATGCATGCTTTTAATTACTCCACAATGTTTTAATTTTAGAATGTATTTAAAAATAAATAAATAAACCAAATTAAATTATTACATTTGTATTTACCCTTCTAAAATAGCTTTAAAAAATGCTGGGTTGTGTATCGAGCGATTAAAAATAATACAAAACATGTTATGATAAGAAAACTTTTTATCTCTTCAATTCCAGTGATTAAAAAAACGGCTCACCAGCCGTGCCTAATTTCATCATGTCGTGTCCTCCTCTTTAATTTACTACAGAGTCTAAATCAGCGCTCAGCCGCACGCAAAAAGTTTTCCAGAGCGCACCGGCAGAAGTAGACTAATGATTATGAATGCATCGGGAAAACAGCAAGAAGCCTGACTCTGACCATTTTTAAAAACTTTTGCATTCATTTTCTGACGCGCTCAAGTTCCCCAAAAACAATACAGAACAACACAGCTTATTTGCTTTCAAACATTTACAAAATCATAAAGTTTTTTCGTTATTGTAAGTGCGCTTAAATAAAAGTTGAGTTTTATAAAGGCTATGTAATCTTTTATAGTTTTATTATATAGTTTTTGCACACTAATCAGAGTCCTCATCTGTTACATTTTTGAGGACAATAGGTTTTTTAGCCTGTCATGGCGTGCGCCCAAATCAATATCACTCCTCGCTCACTAGTTAGACGGCCTCCCCTTTAGATATGCGAAGGAGCAAGGCCGCGGAATTAGGGACGGCTGGTGAGCTATCCTTGCTAATGATCCTGGGCTTGCACCCCGCGCTATAAAATACTCGGGGTTTGTCGGGTTACAGTGGATTTTACTACACGGTGCAAATGCGATGCGCGCGCAACAACGCTGCCACTCTGTCTGCTGCCCACCGCTCACCAGCCCGTGCCCACATGCCAACCAAACCTGCACATGCACATTCCTTCCTTTTTATCCTCACTCCTTTAACACTTTCCTTGCCATTTCCGTAAGACCTCATCTCGAATCCGTGCTTCATGGTGCCGCCCGTGCGATTAGGGTCAAACCCGTTACACGGCCCAAATGTAGTCAATAATATAAAAAATAATAATAATAATAATTAATTCTTTTTTTAATGTTATTTGGAAGTAATGAAATAGTAATAGCTAAAATAGTAAAATTAATAGTTAAAATATTAACAAGGGGAATGTTTGATGTCATGTAGATTATATGTATAAGATTATATATAGATTTGTATATATAAGATATATACAGATATATAAGATTTGTATTAACAACTTCTAACTAAAAAGTGGCAGCTAGCACGCCTAAAAATAGACGCAGGTTAATTTTTTTAATAGTCTAAATAAAAATTATTCTCTTTAATTTTCTACAGCCTAATCAGCGCTCAACCGCACCAAAAACGTTTTCCCGAGCTCGGAGGAATTTTGTTGTGCTAAATAATATTTATGCAGTATAATCAGGGCTTCTTATTTCTATTAATCCTGGGTTGTTGTTCTTTTAGTGTTACTGTGTGTGCTTTACAATGTCAGACAACATTCAAAAATCAAAATTATTTACCCTCACCAGGTGTAAATCAGCTGTTCTCACCTTTACATTCAGAGAAACTGAAATGCACCTCTCCACACTTTAAAACCCTCTTGAATCTGAGGCTCTTCTAGAGACTTTCAGTGGTTTAAAGTTGTGTAATTTTATCGATTCTAAAGTTGACATTGTTACCGTTTTTAATCCTTGGAATGGAAGAAAAAAAGATTTTCCATATGATAGCATAAATTGCATTGTTTTTAATCACTCTATACACAATAATATTCTTTGGTATTTTTATTTAAAAAATAAAAACGGGTATGGGGCTATCTTGGTTTATTAATCCTCGTGCCTGGTTTAGGTTTAGTATTCAGTGCGCACCGTTTGTACATCTGTTATTTTAACCACATCATAACACTCAAAAAGACCTTTTATTTGGGGTTTACTGACTAATGTGCCTAACATTTTTCAGCAGATCCTCTGTTTCACTAAATAATCCTGGACTTTTCATGAGTATGTAAGACCTCTTGACACCTCTCTCTCTCTCTCTCTCTCTCTCTCTCACACACACACACACACACATACACACACACACAGCAGACCAAATCGTCATTAGAATGTCTCTCCCCCAAACAGCGCAGCCATTACTTTCTTTCAATTTACTTACATCTAAACTGAGTCGTTTACATAAGTCACTGATCATATCAATTTATTCATACAAACATTCCTGTTTTACATGGAAATTTACAGGTTTGTTACAGAATGATTTACACTGACAGAGCCATAAGAACAGTGTCAGCTGAAACACCTAAAACACATGCAGGATTATTTTTTTATAATCTAAATAAAAATGCTTTCCTAAACATGAGCTATTGTTATTTACTTACAAAATTTGTTAATTTAAATGGGGTTTGGGCTCCGGGATGTTGAGCATCGTGATCCTCAACTTTACTTTCTGTCACGGCCTGCGCCTGTGATGGATGTGCACCCAAATCTACTATAATAGGCGGCAAAGGGACAGAGCCGCCTATTCGTGTCGGCTGGCGATAATTAACGTTAATAAGATTGCGGTCTTATAGAGTTACTACATTATGTTTCAAGACAAAGTCAGTTTTATTGTCAGTACAACCATGCAAACAGAATTTATACATCGGATCGAAATTTCGTTCTTCAGACTCCAGATGTGCACAAAAAGATTTTTTTAAAAAGTAGTGCAAATAACTCACATATAACAAACAGACACAACAAGTAATAGTAACAGGGGTGCACGCAGGTTATGACAGTGAGACAGTAAACATAACATGGGACATTTAGAGTGTTGCTTAAATATTACAGTGGTAACAGAAAATGCATTATGGTGGTTAAAATGAATTAAGTGCAATAAATATACGTGATGTAAAGTGCAAATGCAACTAGCAACATGGAGATATATGATTATATTGTGCGTATTCATGTATGTGTTGTTTTTGTTATGTTAAATTAAACATGTCCATGTTATCTTTTGAGTGAGTTGATAAGTCTGATAGCCTGAGGAAAAAAAGCTGTTACTTAGTCTGGTGGTCTTGCAGCACATGCTGCGGTAGCGCTTGCCGGATGGTAAAAGTGTAAACAAGTCATGAGCTGGGTGGGTGGAATTTCTGATGATGTTGATGGCTACAGCGGGACAAATATAAATCTTTAATGTCTGGTTGGGCTGATCTGGTGATCTTCTCGGCTGTCCTTACGACCCTCTGCAGGGCCTTCTGGTCAGCAGCAGTCCAGTTCCCGTACCAGACTGAGAGGCTGCAGGTGAGGATGCTTTCAATAGCGCATCTGTAGAAGGTGGTGAGTGCCGGAGGTGGAAGGTCAGCTTTTCTCATCCTTCGGAGAAAGTGGAGGCGTTGCTGTGCCTTCTTAACTATGTGGGTGGTGTTGGTGTTCCATGTCAGATCATTTGTGATGTGCTCCCCCAGAAACTTGGTGCTTTTCACAGACTCCACAACACTGCCATTTACAGTGAGAGGGGTATGCGGCTTGTGGTTCTTCCTGAAGTCCACATTTATTTATTTTGTTTTACTGACATTAAGTTGTAGGTTGTTTCTGTCGCACCAGTTGATGAGTTGATGTATCTCCTCTCTGTAGTCTGAGTTGTTGTCGTCACTGATTAGGCCCACCATTTTTGTGTCATCTGCGAACTTGTTGTTGTGGGATGATATGGTTAGAACTGTATCTAGCACAACAGTCATGTGTCATCAGCGTGAACTGCAGAGGGCAGAGCACACATCCCTGGGGGACCCCGGTGTTCATGATGATGGTCTCTGAGGAGTTTTTGCCAACTCTAACTGTCTGTGGTCTTTCTGAAAGATAGTCAAGTATCCAGTTACATAGTGGGGTGCTGATGCCTATTTCACTGAGTTTGTGTACTAGTTGTTGTGGGATGACTGTATTGAAAGCAGAGCTAAAGTCAATGAACAGCATTCGCACATTCGCGCCTTTCATGGAGTAAGCTGTATTCATCCCGTGTTTTTGTGCCATCGACTTGTTTATTTATTTAAATACAGTTGATGTGGAAGCGCGGGGATATATAATGACGCCCAGATAGAAGAGATGCTTCCAGGCTATCTCTCTCCTGGAACATCATTTTCCCTGAAAAGCTTCCTTCATGCTGTCTAGACTTTCATCTTCCCTGAAGGGAAAAGCTTTTCAGGCAGCAGGTCAGGTTGGCGCTCCATTGCACACCATGGCGGTTTTGCAGGCCTACCAGGCTGACCTGCTGTGAGACTTGAGCACTGGTGGGGTTCTTGAAGATAGGGCGTTCTGGAATTACGCCGGGCCACAGAGTTGTCTTTTCGTGTAACAAAGCAGACGGCTCGTGCATTCCTCCTTGATGCCCCCATCTTGCCTTCTGGCCTGTTTGGTGATGTCGTTAACTCGGTCGCCACTAGGTTCATGAGGCAAAGTTATATGAACAAGCCTTCAGGAAATTCCTTCCCCGCCGTGCTCAAGAGTCGGGACTGTCCGCCACCCAGTGTCAACCGGGTCTGACTCTTGCGAGGCATAAAACACACAAGGAGAGTGTTTTTGAGCCAGGCACCCCCTCGTAAAGACTGGTGTGCGGCGCGCCATGCTTCGCAATCCGCCTCAATACTGTCTTCTTCACAAAGAACTCCTGAGGCTTATGTGCCCAGGACCATGGGGGTGGCCCCCCAATGGGAAGAGGCACTTAGAATTCCTTTCGAGAATGAAGTGTTTTCCCTGGCACCCCCAGAAGGTCGGTGTTCATGCTCCGCCACCACTGGTGTTTCAGGCAACACCGGTCTTCAATAAAGTGTAAGCTCTTCGATTTTTTTCTGCCATGTTTCAGGATGCCGAACATCTAACATCCCCCCCGTTTAACCAAACCACTGAAACTTTTGCCCCTTTCAGAGAAACTGGCAGCGTGGAAGCTACTGCCAAGTATATCTCCTTGGGTACTAAGCACTGTAGAGACAAACTACAGGATTCAGTCTCACATCACCCTCCGCGTTTCAACGGCGTGGTCTCCACTTCTGTGAATCCGGAAAGGGCGCATCTGCATATCCAATGTTGCTGGGAAAACACCCTCAAGAAAATTAAGCTAGACCAGAAATTGACTGTTCATCACTTTCAGAGATCTTTAGCTCTCATGGCAGCTGCATCCATGGTGATACCTTTGTGCCTTCTGCACATGAGAGCATCTCATATGTGGCTAAGAACCAGGGGATTTCACTCGAGGGCCAATCCCCAATAAGGGTTACGCACCAGGCGCTTCGTACTCTTTCAACGTGGTTCAGACCCCGGTTTCTGACTGTGGGTCCCACTCTAAGTCCGTCTTGTCGTCACAGGATGCTAACGACAGATGCTTCCCTCTCAGGCTGGGGTGCGGTCTTAGATGACCATCCAGCCCAAGGGAGCAGGAGAGATCATCTTCTCACACGGCACATCAATTGCCTCGAAATGATGGCTTTATTTCTGGCCCTAAAGCACTTTCTCCAACAGTTGAGAGGCTACCATGTCCTAGTGCAGGTGGACAACACTACGGTAGTCTCATATATTAATTGCCAGGGCGGACTGCACTCGCGCCACTTGAATATGCTAGTGCACCACGTTCTGCTTTGGGCACAAGTTCCTGTCCCCCAGGGAGATTTACATTTCAGGGCATATGAATGTGGTAGCAGATGTACTGTCCAGTCAAGTTGTGACACACGAGGAATGGAAACCCCACCCCGAAGTAGTCAGTCAATCTGGGAGAGATTTTATGCAGTAGAGGTGGACTTCTTTGCCTCGCAAGAAACAGCAAATGTCCCCTTTACTACTCTCTGACTCTTCCAGCTCCCCTGGGTCTGGACGCCTTGGCCAGATTACGCCTTTTTGCGCGTCTCCAAAAGCTCTGCTCCCGGGAGTCCTGGCAGGGGCCGTTAACAGCGTTTGTGCCTCTTTTTGATAGCGCCCTGTTGGCCGACCAGAGTGTGGTTCTCAGACCTAATATCTCTCCTCGACAGTTCACCATGGGTGATTCCAATGAGGAGGGATCTTCTGTCTCAGATGCAGGGCACAATATTTCATCCCCGGCCCGAGCTTTGGAACCTTCACATTTGGCCCCTGAACGGGACCAACTAATTCATGCTGGTCTTTCAGTCAGCGTAATTGACACTATTCTAAGTGCTAGGGCTCCCCCCCACTAGGAGAGCTTATGTCCTCAAATGGAATGTATTTGAAAGTTGGTGCATGATGAAGCAGGTAGATCCAGTCCACTGACGAATTGTTTTAGTGCTGGAGTTTCTGCAGGAAAAGTTGTCCTCGGGCTTGTGCCCTAGTACGTAGCTGCTATTCCAGCCTGCCACGTTTAGATTGATGGGCTTACTGTAGGAAAACACCCTTTAGTTGCCTGTTTCATTCGTGGAGCTAAACAGTTGGGGCCACCCACTAGAGCCACAGTCCCTTCGTAGAATTTATCTATCGCGCTCGAGGGCTAATTGACACCCCTTTTGAACCACTAGAGTCAGGGCCTGTTGACCCTTAAGATGTTTTTTTTGATGGCCATTACCTCTCATTCACACCCGAACTATCTTCCGAAAGGTCCATTCTCAATCATGCACCCTGTTGTTCTTGAAGCCTTCTGTCCTCTGCCTTTTACAGCTTCGGAGCAGGAGAAACTGCGAGATGCAGAGATGCAATTGACCTCTCCTATGGGGCACGTGGGCTCACTTCGCCTCTAGGAATTAGGGCTTATTTAACCAGGGGGATCGCCTCATCTATTGCGCTGGCAAGAGGCATTCCCCTGCAGCATGTGTGTGGACCCCAAGGTTGTGTAGCGTGTGCACATAAGGCCGAGGAGGTCTCAGAACTGTATCTGGGAGGCTGACTCGAGGACCTGTGAGCCCGGAGTAGCATGAACATCCAGACCTAAAATCTAACAAATGTGTGCGGAGAGGACCAACCTGCCGATCTGGAGAATGTTTCCGGTTTACTCCTATTTATAACCTGCAGGTGCATCTCATCAGATGACGTCACCTGACCGAGGTTATATAAGCCCAAATTTGGCATGTTTGACACACATGCTTCACAACCGAGAACACAAAAAAAAGTTTCCATAGCGTTTTCACGCAGCATCTCGTGCCCGCCTTTTCAGGGAACAGGGTTACAGCAAAGTAACCCAAGACGGTTGGTCTAGAAGAACTGGAGTGGCCTGCACAAAACCCTGACCTCAATTCCATTGGACAATGTTGGGATAAACTAGAACACAGGTTGTGTACCAGAACTTTTGTGGCTGAATAGGCAAATCCCTGCAGCCATGTCAAAAAAAAATCTAGTAGAAAGCCTTCCCAAATAGTGTTGCTATAGCAGCAAAGGGGGGATCCAATGGTTATAATGATCAGGTCTCCATATACCTTCCCACACGGAAAAAACCTATATAAAACATATATGTTTTAATATAGGTTTGATATAGGTTTTTAATATATGTGACATATATAAAATTGGCTGTTTTCCTATATTATATGTACATATATGCACATATATGTGTACATATATGCATGCGTGCATATATGTACCTATATAGACATATATGTGACATATATAAAATTGGCCGTTTTCCTATATTATATGTACATATATACGTGCATATATGTACCTATATATACATGCATACATGTACCTATGTGCATAAATGCACCTATATTTTTACCAAGATATTAGTAAAATTATTAAAATACATAGCTGTTAGACAACATAAATAAAAGCCCAAAATGTAGAAATTAAATTTTTTTATTTTTTTAAGAACAATCAAATAGTAAAAGAACAAAAATATAGTACAAGAACAAAAATAAGACAAAAAAACTCAACAGGAAGAAAACATATTTATTTTGAGGACCTTCTTAGCTTCGTGAGCTTTGAATTGATAGATGTGCCTGTCTGCCCTCGGGTGGCTGCCGGCCACTTCTTTAATGTAGCATCTAGAAAAGACAAAAATAATAAGACAGTATAATAATAATAAATGATTATTTATTAAAACTTCAGACGACAACAATTAGTGCCACGAGGTTATTTGCTACACTATATGTTCTACAAAATAGAGGACTACACACCTTATAGCGCAATACCGCAGAGATGTGGCTTTAAAGGTAAGGTAGGATTAAGAAGTGAGCAAGCGATGAATTAGTGTATAGGTCCCAAGCAGATACAGTAACAATAATGGGTGCCCTACCTTATGCAGTCTCCAATGCCTAATAAACGCGACCAGCTGCTCCCCATCCCCTCTGGTTGGCTTTTCACCTTAAAGTAATATTTCAAAATTATTATTAAAGGGGGGTAAAATGAAGGTGGAGAAAGCAAGAGTTTTTTTATATACACATCACGTTTTCTTGAGGTTCAAGATAATACAAAAATGGCAAGTAAAAAAGCGATGGCCTGCACACAAACATAATTTATTCCACAGAACATGACTGACTTGTTTTTTTTTTTCAAGGACAGAAGAGATTAGGAACATGTTTTGTACCATTCAGGTTGCAGCAAAGTCTCCAAGTCGAAGGTGCCCAGCAGCAGATTTCGCACCATGGCAGTAGCAGAGGTGGCAAGGCGGGCTGCTCTCCACGCTTCTGCCTGGCAAAACACCCCAGAGCCCTTTCAATCTGAAAAATAATTTCACATCACAATATTAATTTATTGGCAACTTTTAAAACTTTTTCATGTTTCATACTGATTCTTGCTTAGCTTCCCAATAGGATTTTATGTATAAATGCAGATTAATGATAAAGATATGAAACAGTGTTATAAGCTAACCAAAACGGAGCCAAATAAATATTAGCAACCATAATCTAAAGCTATCCAAAACAAGGGGAAATACATTAGAACATTTATAAACATCTGTAAACTCCATAAGGCATTTGCTTAGCCACCGGGAAATATCATGTTTATGCTACATACAGTAAGGCAGCATGTTAGCATGATGTACCTAAACTATGTAAATGGCATTGAAAGCCAATGTGTCACACAAGCTGACAAGAGCTAGCTGAAGTGAGGAAAATATTTACTAATATTAGTTTAATATTATCAGAATAAGAGTTATATAAGACTTAATAACTTACCCAGTGTGTCCTCCGTTGGATCTATTCTCTCTTCAAAATGCTCCCGTTCGTCGTCAGAGCCACACAGTCTTCTTCTGAGGTAAATGTAAACTTCTCCCACTTTCCAGAACATTCTGAAGAGTTTCCTTGGATGTGTACTAGTGCGTGTCATCTTCCAAACGTGCAGAAAACTGAATCTGTGTGTAAACTCAAGCCTGTCTTTGTGTGTGTGTGTTTCATGCCGGTGTCCGGGGGCGTGGCCTAGTATGTAAATTAGCCGGACTGATTTCCGTGTGATTGGTGTGTGGGCGTGTCCTGCCTCGGGTCATTAGCAGATAAGGAAGTGTGACAGAAATTCTAAAATGTGTATAACTATAGTTAAATTCCATAACATGCCAATTACATGTGATACCAATTTCACGTGTTCGCACATAAGTTTTTTGCTTTTTTTTATTTAGTTAGTTCTTAGTTATTGCCTTGATAATAGAAAATATGAGCGCATCATGTATGACACCAAAGTGAGATATGAGCTAAAATGACCAGATCCTGCCATGAGCTATATAGGAGATATATCTTGTATGTACATATAGGGCTTATATGTGGATATAAAGAAGCAATACAGGAGACCTATATGGCCTGTATATGCACATATTTGCACCTCAATTTTGCCTATATGCAGCATATATATTATCATATATATGCATATATACTGCATATAGGCTTCATATATGTGCATATATCCTCATGTAGGTGAGGATATATGTGCATATATACTGCATATAGGTGAGGATATATGCGCATATATACTGCATATAGGTTTCATATATGCGCATATATCCTCATATAGGTTCTTTCCATGTGGGTTTGGATGTACAGTATAGTGTGCATAAACATGTTTATTGACCCTACATTATGTGACACTCATGTATAGGTGATCAAATAGCACATTATTATATCAAGTACATCCTGGACAGCTTGTAGAACTATGGACATAAAAGCTTCTCCACAAGAATATTTATGTAAATACAAGAACATTTTTAAAGAATTTAACTATCTGTAGGGTGTCATGGAGTCATTGTGGGTAGCATTGTTTATTCATAGCCTTAGGCCCCCAATTGGAAGTAATTTCACATTTCCCCCTACCACCTACATACAGAGGCAGTGTTACTCATTATGTTAAACCTTCCATTCAGGTTGTATTGTGCAGTAAGCCTATTACAAATTTAATACTAAAACAATTCTTTAGCTAAACCCAAATATACAAAATTCAGATTTTTTTACATAAAAGTTTTCTCTTTTATTTAAAGGAAATATACAGCTTTTTGGAAGAAAAATAAAAAAGGGAAAAGAATGTAATATTTTAATTAATATCGTTTAAAGGACACATTAGAGTATTGAATATAAGTGTACTGCTAACAAATCTTGGAAAGCAAGCTTACAGTATGTTGTCTGTGTGCTTTTGGCACGGTTCCCATCAACATCAGCGTTCTCAATTATACTACATTTATAGGAGGTCAATTTTGCAAAAAAAAAAATAATAATAAAAAATAGTGTTGCAAGCTTCAGGAGTCATAACTCTATGACTAATTTCTAACTAATCTGTTAAAACATCTAGCCTGCTGAATCCAAGTCCAAGTTTTAATACTAATTGGACAGATGTATTGCCAAGTTGCTTCTGTTGGCTGCTTTGCAATGGGATTTATAACACATTTAAATGTTGGCTTTCTTGTATTTACTGCAACTCTTCAGGAAAATCATATAAAATATGTCTAAATCATATTTTGACCCTCCTTTTTACACTAGCTAAAAGCATTAACTTTTTTTAACCCATGAGCCATTGTGTATGTCTCAGTAATTAAATTTTAGTCAGCATGTGCAGTTAATTTTAATTCACTCATTCACATCAAGACCAAAGCTGTATCATCTGTTTCATATCTTAGTGATGATACTGATCATTTCATATTCTTTCAAACATTTATTTTTTAAAAATTTCCCCAAAAAATGCCCATTATAAAATATCTGCAAGCACAAAACCAATTACAATCTTTCCAAAATTATCTAAATGTCAACAGTCACACACAGCTACATCATACATAATTAGATTAAAAAAGTATACACATACTATTCATATATACACTTTTAAAGGGAGTAAGGATAAATTCCAAGACATTTGTGCAAATAGTGCATATTGTGCATATATCGTAAGATTGTCCAGAAGCTACAAGAATAAACATATATACTGTGGCAATTCACTCCTCATCAGCAACAAGCAGGTTGACAATACCCAGCCCGGCAGGGACTCATTAAAGAGCGTAATAGCTGCAGATATAAACTACCTCCCATAACGCTCCTTATATCCAGCCTCAGACTGAATATGCAGCTGGACTCCTGGACCTTGCTGTCTCCCCACTGCTATTACCGACAATTACACTAATTTTGCTTAATTTCTATATGGATAGCTGATAACTCTTGACAGACACCCCAAAATGTTACATCTCCATTCCATGCTGCATTGCATTGGACTACGGTTCAGAAGATCCCAGGTTCAAACCCCACAACCACCAAGTTGCCACTGTTGGGCCCTTGATCAAGGCCCTTAACCCTCAACTGCATAATGAGATAGATAAAAAAAAGTAAGTTGCTCTGGATAAGAGCGTCTGCCAAATGCCTAAATGTAAATGTAAACAACAACGACCCCACATTTTAACATGGTGCGATTCACACACAATAAACAGTGTGTGTGTGTGTGTGTGTGTGTGTGTGTGTTTGTGAAATGGGCTGCTTACTGGTGCTTCCACTCAGGTGAAACTCTTTTTAAGAAAGGAGCCAAGAGCCAGATAACAGCTGTCCGCTGGCCTTATGTAATTCTGGGGCAAGCCCCCTACCCTGCTTTAGTATAATTTACTACCTGACTTCAGCAAGCATAAGATCTGCCTTATTACAATGGTAAGGTGCCAAAAAGGAAAAGACACACTGTCAATTATTTGACAGTTCATGAGAAAGACATGAAATGCAGGCAGAAATGGAAGAGTAAATAAATGATTTGTGAATATTTTTCATAACTAAATTAAGCAAGAGAAAGTGAGAGAGACTTTTTCAGTTTTCATTTAAACTATCCAGTTTTATTAACCATCAAGCTAGCAGGATTCTAATCTAGCTCTCAGCACAAAACATGTTCTCCGTAAGCCATGTGTTCAGAAACCCTTTAAGAGTTGGATGGCAAGGCAAGGAAATAACAATCAGGTTTACACTGCCAGTCACACTGATGTTAATTAGCAAATTAATTAAGTAATTTGTTCTGGAAACTAAAATGTGTTAGACTTGGGATTTTCCACAACCATGGTCAGAGGCAAGCAAAGTACACAAATCTTTAACTTGCATAAAAGTAGAGGTTCATCATTTACAATTATATTTCAGTAAAAGTACAAAAGTACTTACCTTCAAATGTTCTTCAGCATCAATGGTACAGAGCTTGTATCATCTTACAGTAACCTTTAAGTCATAGGAAAGACCTGCGTTCCTTCTTTGCTGTTCCATTGCTGTCTGCAACTGTCCCCACTACAAACTCTTGCTTCATGATTAGGCATCACATGAAAAGAAGGCAAATCATGCACTTACTGTATGCATTATCAGCAGGTTCAGATAATAATATTACAAATACTACACGACACTTTATGTAATGCAGCTCCATGCAGACTGATAGCATTTTGTGGTAGAATGTAGTGGAGTAAAGTACTGTAAAAAGTATCCGCTAATAAATCAACTAAAGTAAAGTACAAATGTGTGAAATATGCACTTACAGTACAGTAACAGAGTAAAGGTTAACTTTTACCTCTGACCAGGGGTTTAAGCACAATGTCTATTAGTAAAGATCATGAAATTTAACAAGCCGAGGCTGTCTAGTGAACCCATGAAGTATGTGTATTCCCATTTGGGCATATGTAGAGTGTGACTGTCAAAATAAATGAATCAGATGGAGAAATTCTCATTGAGAAGTTCCATATCCCCCAAAAAAACAACACATGCACTATTTATATGTGAGAGACTTGTAACATGTACAGTAAACTGTCTAAAAACATGTGACCATTCATATGGAAAATTCAGTCTTTTTGTAGGCGAAACCTATCCATCCACCTTTTCATATTATTCATCCTGTAAAAGGAGCCTATCCCAGGAAATATTTATTGTGAATATGTAAAATTTATTGTTATTAAGCACAGCCTTGTTCACGTTCAAAGGTAGGTAGTCTTAGTGAAGTTAGGCTTGTTAAAAGCACTGTGGTTTTAGTGGTACCTAGGTGAAAGGCGCAGGTCCACAAGTCGAGGCTCAGTACGTGCAGAGTTATCTGGGTTGCGGCGAAGCATCTCCGCCCCCTCCTCACACACAGCTCCTGCAGGTAAGGTGGCGTAGATAACGCTGTGTGTGTGAGAGCCTCAAGTAAAAGTATGTACTGTATTTGGAGCATCACAAGCACATTTGACCAGGTTCACTAGTTTCATACAGTACAAATTACCTGTGATTTTTGATGTAGAATGCATCCTTATTTGTCTATACTTGATGGAAAAAAATCTTAGCACATTAAACCCTCTTTTATGTTCCAATCAGTTTATTTGGTTCACTAATTCTTATGGAATTTCTATCATTATTTCTTGTACAATGTTTAAAACATATTTTTAGAGCTTCATTATAGGTGATTACATGTATTGACAAAATATATAATGAAAGTAACATGAATATAGATTGCATAGAAAGAAAAGAATGAACCAGAGTATGTTTTTTTTTCTGTTAAGGTGTTACTTTAAAAAAATGTCTCTACTCAGGAAACACCCCTTCTATCTCCTCTATGGGGAAAATAGAGCTACAGTATATATTGAAAATTTTCTCATGCTCATTTAACATGAGCCTTTTATAGATGCTTAATAAGAATAGTCTATACTACTGAGGGCTTTTTGAAAATAGTTTCAGGTACTACAGTGTATGAAACTTAAAGATATCATTAAAAGAACGAGTTCTGCCCAATGTATAGACAAAACCCTTTTTTATTTATATAGATTACATTATTTATATAAGTGCCTTATGGTCATTTCTCTGTCTTCCACCTACTATCTACATAATATTACATTGATTCGCTCTGTTGAGTGATGTGTATAGCCATGCCCACTTCAAAGGAAAAAAGTGCTGAATGAGTAAAAAAAACACCAGATGCTGTAACGTAATATGGCAATATAACTGCTCATAACATCTATTCTACTAAACATTTTGATTACGTTTATGGCATAGATTTAACTTCTGGCAAATATCTAAGAACTGGCAATGATTCAGTAAATACTGTTCAATCAGTTTTTATGCTGTGACAAAATCAGCTGAACAGAAATACAGACAGGCATGCAGACAAAAGAAGTGTGGAAGAAAATGTGCACAACCAACAAGGATGTGGACAGGGATGAATACAGGCAAGAAGCTTGTCAAGCAAACTAATTTAGGAACCTGGAAGAGATGCACATTTTGATTTGAAGTGGAGTGAGGCTGGAGTCAGTGCCTCAAGAGCCACCGTGCACTTCAGACTTCAGAAAATGGGCAACAGCTGTTGCATTCCTAGTATTAAGGAACTCCTGAAACAGAGAAAATGGCAGTAACGTCTTATCTGGGCTATCTTCCCCTTGATTTTGGGCAGCCATTATCAACTTAACAATAGTGAGCCAAATGTGCTTCACTCCGATCTGGTTAATCCAGGTGTGTGGGTACTGTTTGCTGTGCCTTCCAACCCAATGGTTGGCCCCTTTGGAGCAAGTGGTTGGCATTGCTCACACTGCTGTTCTCTTGTAGTGAAGTAACGGGGCCAGGGGTAGCTCAGTGGTTAAGGCATTGGACAACGGCATTGGACTATGTTTCGGAAGATCCCAGGTTCAAACCCGACAACCACCAAGTTGCCACTGTTGGGCGCTTAAGCAAGGCCCTTAACCCTCAACTGCTCAAATGCATAATGAGATAAAAATGTAAGTCGCTCTGGATAAGAGCGTCTGCTAAATGTAACGGAATATTTCTATACAGGCTCGAATTATCTGTGTGCTCTAGTTGGATCAGTGGATTTAGCTGCATTTTTTTGCTAGATTAACTCAATTGTCATATGATTTCTGTCCATCTTTTTACAGACAGCTCAAAAGAGGTAAAAAGCTGCCATTAAAGCAAACTGGCTTTCAATAGCCCCTTAGCAGTGCCACAGGCTGATCGACCCCTGTTATGCCACATTGATACAGTAATTCATATTAAAGAAGCACAGAAGTACTGAGTGCATGAACAATTATTTTTTAGAATTTCTTTACTGTAAATCTTTTTTATTATTATTGATCTTAGTAAAAAAAAATGTTTTGAGATACTGGATTTAATGATTTTCACTTTTTTAAATTAAATTCTGAATGAAAATTATATTCTTATGAATTCAATTAAATACAAATTATATTTATTCATATAAAAATAAATAGAATTAATATTTTACTGTGACAGGCTGCAAAGTGCCTAAAGACATAGTTTAAAGAGGATTTATTTATCTAACCAGAAAATACTAAATACTGAAATACTTTCAGGTTCAAGAAATGCAGCAATGGTGAATTTCATCAATAGTGCATACTTCGGAAGTGTTTCTTAAAAATCTTCTTTATAAATTCACTAATAAATATACATAGGCTGACATTTTACATTTGTTTAAGTGTGTATAAGAGGTAAACATCAGGAAAAATTGGTGATGTGATGGACAGGAAGCTTGCATGAAAACACAGTCTTGGTGTATTAGATTACAGTATTTTTGTAGCACTGCATGATGCACATACTGTATTTTACCATCTTCAGTATCCGTTTTATTATAGGGCCATTGTGGTTTAAATTACTTATTGCTCCATCCTTTGGGGCATTAAATAAGTTCATTAGACAGGCTCAAAGCCTGGCACAAAAAAATAACCTCAGGATCAGGAAGGATTAAACAAGTTTTCTGCAGGACTGGGTGGAATTAGTGAGTCCATAAATGGATGAGATTTCTTCTTCAGTTTTTACAGTGGGGATCTGTTTTATATGTTGCTGAGGCTTTTTCGTCATCCTGAGTTCCATGTGATATGCTATTAATTTATATAAAATTCAACTTAAAAAATGAAATTTAATTCAATCAAATGAGTGCCACTGCACATAGTATATTATATATTCAGAAAAAAAATCTGGTCGTCCTGCAGATGACCATTTACAAAAACAGAAAAAAGGTCATCCTAAGATGAGCTGGTAGTGTTTACAGTGAAACCTCTGATTGCGACTAACGTGGTTTGCGAGTGTTCTGCAAAACGAGCAAAGATTTTTTTAAAATTTGACTTGGAAAACGAACAAGTCTTCATTTTGCGAGTACCGACTATCACGGATTACGCATGCGCTTCTTGTTTTGACAGCACGCCTCACATGATCACAACTGAGCCATTGGTTTTTCTCTCTCTTGCGTTGTGGAATTGTGGGTAATCGTCACTGACATAGTCATCATCCATGCACACGTGTTTACTATAACACTCTGACCACGTGTGTGTGCGTAAAACTAATATAAATTAAAATCGCCATATTTAATTTTTTGTCTATATGTACAGCGCACGTGTAAAGCTTACTTTAGCTTTACACACAAACAGATCTAGCCATTAAGAATGCACGTTTCGGGAAAAAAGGAATTATGCAAGCTGCTCTGGCAGTGAAAAGGCTGTTCATTACCTGTAGGGGGCAGTCGTGTTTCAATTCGAAGTATTGTGTGTCTACTTAAGCCGAAAATGTGTTATCTCTCTTAGGCCCCCATTGACAGCAACCGACAGAGCTCATAAATTTGTCGAGCTCAAACTGTAATACTGATATGGATTTATTATTCATTTTCTTCTTTCCTTCAATAATGATATTTCTTTGATTGTGCTTTCTTCATTCAGTATTATTATTAGTAATAGTAGTAGTGCTCCGAATTTATTATTGTTATTTTTGTTATTATTTTAATGCACCAATAAACACTGCTTTTTGCAAAGTGAAAGTGAGTTGCTTTTGACATACAAAGTGTGCGTGCTTTTTAATTAGAAGGCTGATAAACGTGTACGCAAATATGAGCAGATATACTCCTCCATACAGTAAATAAAAAGAAAAGTATTAAATCCAACTATTAAGTCCGATTTAATTGCTATTGTTTATCATATTTATTTATTTTTTTATCTATTTTATGTTCTGCTGGGAAAATAAAATTTAGGCAGAGACGTCTGCTCTGTCTTGTTACTTCATCTAAAACCCACAGTATTTGCCAACAGCGCACACAGTTTAATAATTTCACACCTATCGTAAATGAAAGATAAGAAGAGATTCTGCAGAATCTTCTGACACAATGCTTGCTCTGAAGGACTATATTCGACAGGAATATAGAAAATAATCATATTTATAATTATCTTCTTTGTCTTTCGGCTGTTACCTTTCAAGGGTCGCCACAGCGACTAGTATCTAGGCACCTGCCTCCATCTAACCCTATCCTCTGCATCCTCTTTTCTTACACCAACTAACTTCATGTCCTCTCTCACTGCATCCATAAATCTCCTCTTTGGTCTTCCCCTAGACCTCCTGCCTGGCAGTTCAAACCTCAGCATCCTTCTACCGATATATTCACCATCTCTCCTCTGAACATGTCCAAACCACCTCAATCTGGCCTCTCTGACTTTCTCCCAAACATCTAACATGGGTTGTCCCTCTGATGAACTCATTCTTGATCCTATCTATCCTTGTCACTCCCAAAGAGAACCTCAACATCTTCAGCTCTGCTACCTCCAACGCTGCCTCCTGTCTTTTCTTCAGTGCCACTGTCTCTAAGCATCGCTGGTCTCACCACTGTCCTGTACACCTTTCCTTTCATTCTCGCTGATACTCTTTTATCGCACAACACACCTAAAACGTTTCTCCACCCATTCCAACCTGCCTGTACCTGCGTCTTCATCTCCTTTCCACACTCTCCGTTGCTCTGGATTGTTAACCCTGAGTATTTAAAGTCATGCACCTTCTTTACCTCTGCTCTCTGTATCCTCACCGTTCCTCTTGGGCTACCCTCATTTACACACATGTATTCCGTCTTACTGCGGCTAACCTTCATTCTTCTGCTTTCCAGAGCATAGCTCCACCTCTCCAAATTTTCTTCCACCTCTTCCCTGCTTTCGCTACAAAGCACAATGTCATCTGCAAACATCATAGTCCATGGAGACTCCTGTCTAACCTCATCTGTCATCCTGTCCATCACCAGAGCAAACAAAAAGGGGCTTAGAGCCGATCCTTGATGCAGACCCACCTCCACCTTGAACTCTTCTGTCACACCTACAGCACATCTCACCACTGTCTTACAGCTCTCATACATGTCCTGCACCACTCTAACATACTTCTCTGCCACTCCAGACTTCCTCATACAACACCACAGCTCCTCTCTCGGCACCCTGTCGTACGCCTTATTTAAAACTACAAAGACACAATGCAACTCTTTATTACCTTTTCTGTACTTCTCGGCCAGCATCCTCAAAGCAAATACTGCATTTGATATACTCTTTCTAGGCATAAAACTATATTGCTGCACACAAATGCTCATCTCTGCCCTTAGCCTAGCTTCCACTACTCTTTCCCACAGCTTCATTGTATGGCTCATTAGCTGTATGCCTCTGTAATTGCCACAGCTCTGCACATCTCCCTTGTTCTTAATAATCGGCACCAATACACTTCTCCTCCATTCTTCTGGAATCCTCTCACTCTTTAAGATCTTGTTAAACTAACTACAGTAGTTAGAAACTCTACTGCCACCTCTCCTAAGCACTTTCATACCTCCACAGGTATGTTATCAGAACCAATAGCCTTTCCACTCTTCATCCTCCTTAACGCCCTTCTCATCTCACTTTTACTAATATTTGCTAGTTCCTGCTACACAACAGTCACCTCTTCTACTCTTTGTTCTCTTTCGTTTTCCTTATTCATCAACTCCCTAAAGTACTTCTTTCCATTACCCTCTTGGCATCTGTCAGTACATTGCCATCTCTATCTTTAATCACTTTAACCTGCTGCACATCCTTCCCAGCTCTATCTTTCTGCCTCGCCAACCTGTACAGATCCAGCTCACTCTCCTTACTATCCAATCTAGCATACAATTCCTCATATGCTCTTTCTTTGGCCTTTGCCACCTTTACCTTTACCTTACGCTGCATCTCCCTATACTCCTGTCTACTCTCTTCAGTCCTCTCAGAGTCCTACTTCTTCTTAGCTAGCCTCTTTCCCTGTATACACTCCTGGACTTCCTCATTTCACTACCAAGTCTCCTTGTGCACTTTTGCCTTACCTGCTGATACACCAAGTACCCTCCTACCTGTCTCCCTGATCACATTGGCTGTAGTTGTCCAGTCAACTAAAAGGACCTCCTGACCACCCTTAGCCTGTCTCAACTCCTCCCTGAAGACCACACAACATTCTTCCTTTCTCAGCTTCCATCACTTTGTCCTCTGCTCTGCCTTTGTCCTCTTCACCTTCCTCACCACCAGGGTTATTTTACACACCACCATTCTGTGTTGTCTGGCTACACTATCCCCTACCAACACTTTGCAGTCACTAATCTCTTTCAGATTACAACATCGACACAAGATGTAGTCTACCTGAGTGCTTCTGCCTCCACTCTTATATGTTCCTGCCTTTTCTGGAAGAAAGTATTTACTACTGCCATTTCCATTCTCTTTGCAGTCTACCACCATCTGTCCTTCTACATTCCTGTCCTGAAGACCAAACCTGCCCATCACATTTTCATCACCTCTGTTCCCTTCCCCAACATGTCCATTGAAGTCTGCACCAATCACCACTTTCTCACCTCTGGGGATGCTCTGCATTACTTCATCTAACTCACTCCAGAATGTCTCCTTCTCTTCTAACTCACATCCTACCTGTGGGGCATAGCCACTAACAACATCACCCCTTCAATATCCAGCTTCATACTCATTAACCTGTCTGATACTCTTTTTACCTCGAGAACATTCCTAACAAACTCCTCTTTCAGGATAACTCCTACTCCCATTTATTTTTCTATCCACACACCATGGTAAAACAATTTAAACCCTGATCCTAAGCTTCTAGCCTTGCTACCTTTCCACCAGGTCTTCTGGACGCACAGTATATCCACCTTCCTTCTCTGCATCATATCAATCAACTCTCTTGCCTTCCCTGTTATAGTCCCAACATTCAAAGTCTCTACTATGGTATGGAAATAATATTTGTGATGCGCATCATTGATTTGGCAAATGTTTTTACGTCGGATGCACTTCCTGACACAACCCTCTGCATTTATCCAGAATTGGGACTGGCACCAGAAGACACTGGATTGCGCCCCCCATGGTTGCATTTATAAAATCATATTTGCAAAATAATTATATTTATAATAAGATAATTAATTAAATTATAATCAAAAAAATATATCAAATAAGGACTTCATCTAAAAGCCAGACCAGATTTCTCATTCACTGCTGAAGTAGTTAAAAATGCTTATACTGAAGATACATAGGTTACATTTTAAAAGTATAATTGCCAGTAAATTACAAACTGCATGTAATGTTGTAAAATATGAATAAAACAGTATCAGACACATATATTTGATATAGAAGTACAGACAATGAAAAAGCTATTTATGAAACAATAGCTACAATGAAAAGTGCTCAAATGTAAAGCAAACACAATAATTAATATAGTGTGTATATTTAACTTAATTTAGCCATTTAAGGTGTATAAAAAATAACGTGCGTACCAGCCCATTATTATTTTCTGTTCAAATTTAAAGATGTCCGCGCATGTGTGCAAAAAGATGAAGTATAACAAAGAATAAAAAAGTGTATAATATTAAATAAAGTAAGCCTAAAAACCTAATGTTTCCGATGCTAAAGCAAACATTATTTTGTTTTTGATTCAGTCTATTTACTAAATACAACGCGACAGCGAGATCCGAGGTGATACCCACAGAACCACCAGTTACTGTAATCCCTCTTCTCACATTTCATTCATGATAAGTTATCAAACCGGTTTCACGGTTGGGGGAATTGGCAGTATTGAGGGGTTTAAAACGAATTAACTAGACCGAGCAGATGTCTGCCTAAAATGTATTTTGCCCGCAAAACATAAACATAAATAGAAATATAAACATAAATAGAAATAAAATGTTAAATGGTACCAATTAAATCAGATTTGATTAGTTGGATTTGATACTTTGAGTGTAATTCTTAAATTTACTGAATATATTCAGATTCTGTTATTCTGTTTCCTTCCTATACCTTTTGTACCATTAAACATTTTATTTCTATTCATTCTATGTTTTGCTGACGAAATACATTTTAGGCAGAGACGTCTGCTCAGGCTTGTTAATTCATTTTAAACCCTCAATTCTGCCAATTCCCCGATCCGCGAAACCAGTTTGATAACTTCACACATACATAAAAAGTTAGAAGAGGTATTACAGTAACTAAGCGCATTGTCGCATTGTATATACATAGCGAGTAGCCTATATATTTGTTTGTTGCATTTCTGGTAGAGTGTGTCTGCAGTTTTATCGATAAATCTGATCATTTCTGCATTTCTGTTTATCAGCCTTTTGATTAACGGCACTCATTTCTTGTTTACTATATATATTTAAATCGCATATACATACATTCATCATGAAAGACATATTGTAAAACAAAATCATGTGTGCTTTAGCATTGGAAACAATATTGCTTTAGGCTAACTTTATTAATAATAATTCACTTTTGTTTTCTTTGTTGTACTTCGTCTTTTTTCACACACACACGCATGCACCTTTAAATTAAATCCAATTAAATTAGACTAGTTGAATTTTGATACTATACTGATTATTTACTATAGTGTCCATGAAAGCACCATTAAACATTCATTAAAATGCACTTTTTATGCGCACAAAAAATAAACTACACAGCAAAAATATGTTTAAATAATGGATAAAATAATTATTCAATGCTGGACACAAACAGCAAAAACCATGATGATTATTATTATAAAAATCCTGAAGCACTTCGTGTTCATATAAGAATATTTACTATATGTTGCCATATTCACGAATCAGGACATTCGCATAGTTAACACTATCAGATAGCCTACTATTAGGAAATGAAATTAATTTCAAGACCATTTTAACCAAGCCCTTTCATTATTTGGTACCTGTTAAGACATTACAAAAACTATAGAAGGACTTATAAGAAACATCATTATGAAAATTATATAAAGCAAATATACACACATTTATCATTAAAGATCTATTGTAAAACAAAATGAAATTCATGTTTGCTTTAGCATTGGAAACAATATTGTTTTAGGCTAAATAATTATACACAATTCTTTATTTTACTTTGTCTGGCTTTTAGATAAAGTCCTTCCATGCACCATCTGGCAGATATTCAGTGATACACATTAATTTAAATTCTCAAATGCGTAGATTCTTAATCCACATCTGTACACAGTGCCTGCGCATATAAACGGAAACACTTATCTGTCTGGATTTATTTTTTACTTTTTTTTAAAGGTAAAATTCAGGTTAATTTATTTTAATTTCACTTTATATTTTGTATTAATTAATTATTTTTGGGTGGTCTGTAGAACAACTAAATTGAGTTTTCATTATTTCTTATAGAAAATTTCAATTTGGTTTACCAGTGTTTTAAAATGTGACCCCACTTCCGGAACGAATTATGTAATCCAAGGTTCCACTGTATTTAGAAAAGCTCATATTTTAGGGAATACCTTGAAGTAAACTGTCAAAAAATAAACATTGTACAGCAATGTTTATATACTGTATCTAGGCACCTCACAGTGTGTCTCGCTTATTGAATCACACAAAGTCATTTAACAGATTTTTAAATTTTGGCACATTTCTGAAAATAGCTGTCAATGCTGTCTAAGTTGCTACTTTAAATGTTAGAACTTTTTTTCACAATACTGATTTCTGTCACTTTTTACCAGCATCTAGCTTCGACCTCTTACAGATACCATGTGTCACACTGCTTTTATGAATTATTTTAGACTTAAGTCTTAGAGAGGTGCATCCATCAATGAAAACATTGCTCTTGAGAGTCTTAGACATATCCCTCAGCTTAAACTTTTTGCACAAAGTGTCACTGATTGAGTAGCATTATCATACTCAAGAAATGGTTTGCTCTCTTACTAGAATTGTTGAAATGTTTTCTTTTTTTCCTTCTTATATTTTCTTTGCTTTTCTTTATTTTTAGTATTTGAAGCAGTATTAGTTGGTTTGTGCTTTATTTCCAAAAGAGCATCTTAATTTATGCTATTGTTGTTAAAACGGTGCACCTGCTTTCTGGAATCATTGGTTCAAGCTGTGTTTTGCTAAAAGATTCACAGCAGAATTTAAGCAATGATTAAAACTAAAAGTAGTATTCATCCACCATTGTTAAATCTCATTCTCAAACCCCAATAACCAAGACTAACAGATGTGTGAAAAATGATTGCATTATTAATACAGATATTTATTGCAATCTTTTTCCAAAAATTATTGGACCATGTCAAACTGCTACAAGATCTGAGTGAATATATCAAATCCGCAAGATGATTGCTTTTCAAATTGTACTCATCCTGATATAAAATCAAGACATCTCAGATGATTGGATGACTGTTAGTCTGGGTCCTGCACATTCCGTTATAAGCAATCTCACTTCCTCTTTCAACAGGGATTTCCTTTAACAATTTTAGGCAACAAGACATTATAATCAATCCAAGCATTTTGTTAGCCGACATAGACTAATAAATAAGAAATTAATACCTACAGTATGGGTAAAAACTCCTAACAATATTTTTATCACATGCACATTATAATAAAAAATAAATAAATAAGAGGAAAACTTTACTAAACTCTATGAGGGAAGGTAAGAAAAGTTTATACAAGACTATTCTATTTTAACACTTCTTTGAATTATTTAAGTAAAATAATTATTAATGATTATTCAGTGGGATGTGATTTTATGAAAGGACAGGTTGGACAGTCACAGCCAGAGGTAAAAAAGCAACATTTATATTTTAGCTTTGCTAAGTGCAATGCTATAATGTAATGAAGTACAAACTTATAATTTATTGTACCTGTACCTTTACTTTCTAATTTTTATTTCTGGCAACTTAAAGTTCACTACATTTTTAAATGAAATGTATATTTTTACTCTGATACATTTCTGCTACCGTCTTTGTTACTCACCTCCAGAGGTGGCAGAAGTACACGAACTTAAGACGCTATTAAAAGTACGAGTACAGTTAAATCTGGGATTGCAAGTATAATTCGTTCCGGAATCGAGCTTATATATCAAAGCATGATTAATAATGAAAATTCCGATGATTTGTTCCACAACGCAAAAATATTCATATGTAGTGATTGCGACTAGAAAGGGGCCCTACTGGGTAGGATGACTTTCACACACTCCAGTTTGCAGACAAAGACCCTCATTTAAACAAGCATGCGTGCTTGCACACACACACACAAGTTTTCCATCAGAGATCTCCATTCACAAAAGCTCACATGTGCGCACACATACACAAACACAAAATAAAAAATGCTTTACGCACACACACGCAGTCATAATGTTATAGTTAACAATACACGCATGCACAGATGTGGACTATATTAGTTATGCATGCACACTGAGACACACCGGGCCAGGGGTAGCTCAGTGGTTAGGGCATTGGACTATGGTTCGGAAGATCCCAGGTTCAAACCCCACAACCACCAAGTTGCCACTGTTGGGCCCTTGAGCAAGGCCCTTAACCCTCAACTGCTCAGATGTGTAATGAGATAAAAATGTAAGTCGCTCTGGATAAGAGCATCTGCCAAATGCCCAAATGTAAATGTATTCGCTCAATTACCGAGCTAAAACTCATTTAAAATTTTTCCTCGTCTTGCAATACATTTGCAGACCAAGGTACTCGTAATCCAAGGCTTTATTGTAATTGCCAAAAATGTACTCTACTATAAGTAGAAGTAACACTTTCATAAATTTTTCTTAAGTAGAAGTACTAAGTACATGGTCTAGCATTTACTAGAGGTGGGAAATAAAGAGTTACATTTACTCTGTTACGTTTACTTGAAAAACTCTTTAAATAAAAACTTCTGTAAGTAGTTTTACTGCACCATACTTTGTTTTACTTTTACTTGAGTAGATTTGCCAAGAACTGCTACTCATACTCCGCCACATTCGGCTACACTCAACTCGTTACTTCTCTAACCATTTATTCTACACTGCCCAGAGACCAAGTGGGTGGGATCCATTACCCAATTAACTTTGATGCGATAACCAATCTAACCAAGCTTTCATAAAGCTCTTCCAGTCATTTCTGTAAACTTACTGTAAACAGCTTGCACCAGTAGAATTGTTTGTTTCTGTCCTTCCAGCATGTATGTAGCTCACTATGCTATGGAATGACGGTGTATTTTTTATTAGACAGTCCATGCACTTTTGTGTGATTGTCATCTAAAAAAGTAACAAGTCTCCATTTAATAGGTAGTAAAATTAAATTTTTTGAATAAAAAATGTAGTAACAAACATAAAATGTGTCACATATGGAAAATACTAAAATAAAGATACAGATACACAGAAAATACATACAAAAAAAAAACAGAAAAAACAAAACCATCTCTGCATCAATTGAAAAAAAATTGGCATGTGTTTGCAATGTTTTTGTGTGTTGTATGAAAAGATTCTTGAATGAAGTGTCTTTTATATTGTGGTGTGGGCGGGGCGGCGGCTAATGACCAGCATGCCTTGCGGGGATGTCGGTGTATTCACCATGATGGGGAAAGGTGTTTGGGTTAGTGACTTCGGCCCTGTTGTGTGTGTGTTGAGGTGTGTGATGTGTGAAATGTGCTCCAGTTCAAGCTAGTGCTGAATTGTATGTAGGCTCCTGAGTGAAGGTGCTGCTCATGCCATACCTGCTGTGTGCTAATAAAGTACTCCCAGCCATTGCATTGGGTAGCAAATAAGCTCACTCGTCTCTCCAGTATTCTTTTCGGCGTAAAAACGCTACATTGGTGTCAGAAGTGGGATGGAGAGTAACGGGTTCGAGCGCACAATGGAGGACCTTCTGAAAATCCAAGCGGAGCAAGCAACCAACGCGGAGCGGCGAGGTGAAAATCCCGGCGATGGATCTCGGGCGACCAACGCGGAGCGAGGCCGAGCGCGCTGAGCCCATATCAGCGGTACATGACGGCGAAAGAGCCGTCTCGTGCCGTTCGTGAACCTAGCCGGGGACAGGGCTACCCGTCGCGGCTAGGCAACGAGCATCTCTCCGACGTTTCGCGGCGAGGCCGAAGCATGGGACAGCGTACACCAGCAGCCGCTAGACTAGCGCCGGGAGGACGCGTGGTAAGCCGCGCTGGGCTCTACATCGACTGCGTGCTGGATGGCGTCTTACTGCGGGCGCTTGTGGACACTGGCTCCACTGTTTCGCTGCTGCGCTCTGGATTACTGGGGCAAAGCAAGCATGTTTGCGGACGGCCTGATCCTGCCTTCAGCATCTGCACCGTTGCTGGGGGCTACGTGAAGGTAAGGTCGTGTCGCACAGCGCGAGTCCAGGTGGGTGGACGGACTTATTCCCACGGGTTCGTTGTGGGGAATGTCGAGGAGGACTGCATTTTGGGGTTGGATATTTTGGATAGATGGGGTGCGGTGCTGAACTTGTCCAGCGGAACTCTGCGTGGTAACTTCGGGGTAGCCAGGTTGCTCGGACCCAAACCACAGCCGGACAGGTTAGCAGCACACACCCGGGGGGCGGAACTTCCGGTAGCAGACCGAGTGGGAAATCTGCGCGCTAACACCGGCGATTTACCTCGCCGGCCGGGCAGCAAAGCGCGTCTTTGGTACTGCGAGCAAGTGGAGCGCCGTGTCGACGTAGAACCCTCGACGCAGGACGTTCCCCCCGTGCAGTCCTCCAGGTCCTCCGGTGGTGATCAGCCGTCCAAGCCAGCATGCAGCCGTCTTACTGCGTCACCCAGAGCGTCACCAGCAGTCGCTCCGCCGGTCTCGCCGGTCTCACAGCTGAACTGTGAACCGCTCATCGCCAGGCAGAAGGGCCCCACCCAGCGCTCGCGGGCACCGCTGCAAGACTTTCGGGTGGGGGCACCTATGGAGCGAATGGGCGTGGACACTCACAGCCAGGGGCGAGATTTTGCTGCTGGCGAGCAGGTGTGGGTGTGTTCCTCCGGAAGGAGAAGGAGGGGGCTCTCGGCCGTGCGTGTGTCTCACTCGGTGGGCCCCTGTACGGTAATAGCTCGGCTCTCCGATGTCATCTACCGGGTGCGGTTGGCGGGGCGGGCACGAGTTTTGCTCCACCGGGACCGTCTTGCGCCTTGCCAGCCGCACGCCGGAGAAACATTGTGGAGGCCGGACCGCCTCAGGACTACGTTCGCGTTCATCCCTCACCTCCCAAAGGACGCCGGCGTTCCCACCGCCAGCGCCGACCGCCTCCACGCCCCTGAAACAAAGTTCGTCGTGGTGACCGGGGACGGTCACAGATCGGGTGGGGGCAGTGTGGCGTGGGCGGGGCGGCGGCTGACGACCAGCATGCCTTGCGGGGATGTCGGTGTATTCACCATGATGGGGAAAGGTGTTTGGGTTAGTGACTTCGGCCCTGTTGTGTGTGTGTTGAGGTGTGTGACGTGTGAAATGTGCTCCAGTTCAAGCTAGTGCTGAATTGGATGTAGGCTCCTGAGTGAAGGTGCTGCTCATGCCATACCTGCTGTGTGCTAATAAAGTACTCCCAGCCATTGCATTGGGCAGCAAATAAGCTCACTCGTCTCTCCAGTATTCTTTCCGGCGTAAAAACGCTACAATATCTTAATTAAGTGACTGAAATATAGACATACAAAAACTCCCTTTCAACCTGGAAAAGCACTTTAAGGTAGTTTAAATTTATATTGATTTAGTGGAGTCAGATTGCCTATTTTTTTTTTTTGTACATTAGTTATTATCATAAGCCTGTTCATATAGCAGAAGTGGGACAAAGTCATTGTTTGGCAAGTTACAAGTAAGTCTCAATTCATTGCCCTCAAGTCCCGAGTCAAGTCCCAAGTCCTTTTTGCAGAAAAATACAATGTATACAGATTATGTATGGTTGTAAGATCTGAATTTATTAAACAAACCTTTTTTTTTAATGAAAGAACATTGCTCAGATACATAAAAATACAAATGTTAGTAAATGCTAGTAGCAATGTAAAATGGTAGCACATATTCTCAATGAAGTAGGCTACTTCATACAAACAATAATGTTGTTTTCTTCACAGAACATTGAAGAACTTTGCTCCCTACCTTGTGTGATACACTCACGTAGGCTACCCCATATAAACAATCCGGCTTTCAAAATCCCGCTCAGTATGAACCAGCAGGGGTTTGCAGATTATAGTGTTTGAAAGGTGACGTTGAGGAAATGTACAGTCTCATTGATATAAACATGCAGCTTGTAAATTACTTAGCTGATAAGGTAGTCTTGACATTCATTCAAAACTTACCTCAAGTGTCGAACAAAGTTGGAAGTTGTGGCATCTCCGTCTGTAATTTTCGATACTGCAATTCGTTTTTTGTTGACCACCTCGTAATTTTTATAGCCAAACGAAACTACCTTCATTATCATTTCACAAACTGGCGCGTTCACGTTCAGGGTTGCCAGGTCCCAGAAATATTTCCATCCCAATGACAACTCAAAAATGGGATGAAAACTAGCCCAATTGTTCAGTGTCCAATCAAATTACACAGCGGCTGGATTCCCACAAAGGGCCTTAAAATAAATTTAAATAAGTTTAAGTTTAAAGTATTGGCCTTTTGTCCCAAATTCTTAATATCATACACTGTGTTTTTTTTAATACACAATCACATACAATAAAGGTCAAATAAGAACATGTCCTCTCTGATATTTTCTGACTCTAGTCAGAAGTACTAACTTGTACTTAACTTGTACAACAATGAGAGAGTATGGTCCATTTCCTATATCCTCCAAAAGGTCTTCATGTACTACTGGTCCTATTACTGAATTAATTAGTGCTGTGCATTTCGTTCGATGTAAACTAATGCCTTTTTTCGAAATTTCTTCCACAACACTCCCTAAGTGGTCAACAGTGTAAGTTCTTAAATGACAAGCAACATGGGCAGCCAGCTTCAACTCTGCCTCTTTCACAGGTGCATTATTTCTTAGAAAGGAACTGCCTGTGTCAAATAATGTTCTGGCATTTGAGAAAGAAGGCACATTTTTTAAATGTTTTTCAATCGCAGCATGAGCTACCAGATCACCGTGGTGAGCTCTTACTTCACATTTGCAATATTTGCAGAACGCTTTTCTATCATCATTTGGAATTTTCCATACTTTCCCCAATTACCTGACATTTTAGAATGCTGCTTGTTCATCCACAGACAACCGAACCGACGCTTCTGACTACAATGCTCTCATGGAGTGACGTGATGATGATGCTTGATTTGTGATGTCAAAAGCACATGTGGCGTGCGCGCCTACTCGCGTCTTGTGAGCAGCAGCGTTTGTTGCCAAGTATTCATTCCCGGGGATCAACACCCACTAATAAAAGGTTCCGTTTTATCTTTTTCAACAATTATTTTATTTTTTATTTTTTTTTGCGGCCGCAGTACATTATAAATGTAGCCCAAAAAAACGCAACCCGCAACTCCGTATTTTTTCCCACAACTCCTTTTTTAAAATAGCCCAATTGTGCGGTAAAACCGCTACCCTGGCAACCATGTATCACGTTGTTGTCACGTTGAATCTACGTAGATTCTTTTGTTGTCACAAAAGAATCTACGGTACTTTGATTGGATGTCGTGCCGAATGCGCGCATGCTCTCTGTCACACACACGCGCACAGACACATAAACAGAGATAGAGCGGGGCTTTTGGGCTTTTTATGGGAAGTAGCAAGTCTTTACAGGTCAATAGGCGCAAGTCCAAGTGAAAGTCCGAGTTATTTATGTTAAAGTCCAAGTCGAGTTGCAAGTCTTTTTATATTTTGTCAAGTCGAGTCTAAAGTCATCAAATTCATGACTCGAGTCCAAGTCACATGACTCGAGTCCACAACTCTGTCATATAGTATATCTGGCTAATTTAATGGCCAGGCTAACATGTGTTAGCTAATGTCCCTGTTTAGCCTACTTGCAGATGTAGTGGGTTTAGGTGAGTGACAGCAGTGTCTACCAAGGTACCTCCCTAATTAAAAGATATTTGGCTGTTGCCGGGGTTGCATCACGTCCGGTTTTCCCTTTGTTGTCTGTTTGTAGCAGCCATGCTTCTGGTCTACCAGCAGGGTTGTTGGCCTCTCCTGCTCTTTTAAAGGTGTCCGGTGGTACAGTCTATGTGCCTATCGTTAATGTTGGAACTGTGGATGTAGTGCTGTATGTTCATACTGTCATTGGTACTTGTTAGGTTTTAAATGAAGATGTAGTGTGTCCGAGCTAAGTTTTAAGCTAAGAGAAGAAGAGTTTTAGCTTGTTGTGTCCGCCACACCTTGATACACTTACCGGTCCGGGCCCGATCGACCGGGAGAGACAAACACACACACACACGCAGGCATGATGTCTGAAGATCTCTGTTTATTCTCAGCAAAGAGAGCACATTTAAACGGTGCTACGTCCCGAACATCAAAAGAACCATCATTAACATGTCAGTCATAAAGGGACCCGGAGACAGACAGGTGAGAGGAGATACATTTACATTCTCCTGATTAAACAAAAGGATTCTAGCAGACAGGAGCCATTTGGATGTCTCCTCGTCTGGATACAGGATATAGAAGGTGTTACCACAGAAGACATGAGGAAGCACAGTGAGGAGTCTGTTCTCAGAGCACAGGAATCTTCTTATTAGATTACATTGTCTTACTACTTTATAAAACCTTACAGTACTGTGAATAAGGTTGATGTAATTAGGTTGCCTCTGGGAGTCACAGGAGTTAAAACTGTCACTGCTACAGCAAATGCATAGTTTGTGAAGGTTTCCCCTACTGTGCAGCAACAGGTAGCTATGTTGGATCTATCTGTGCTGTCAGCAGAAGAGCAGGGTAAGGTTAGGCGTTCTTTATAATCAATAGGGATTTAAGATGTATTAATTTAACATCCCATTAGATCCCCTTATTGGATGATATCCCTGTTAGGCAGCGGTTCAGACGTATTCCCCTATCTGAGTATGAGGTGGGAAAGGCACATATTAATCAACTGTTGGACATTTAGGTAATTAGAGAAAGTTGTAGTCCTTACGCTTCGCCCATAGTTAAGCAATTTCCCTCTGGGATTAATAAAGTTATATGAATCTTGAATAGTTCTGGTCAAAAAAAAGGACAGTAGTCTGCGCATGTGGACTGCCGTTGTTTAAATTTAAAGACTAGAAAGGATGCGTTCCCTCTATCACGTATTGAGGGGACTTTGGACTTGCTGGTTGGGACCAGTGGTTCTGGTTCTGGCACAATGGACCTGGCCAGTGAGTACAATCAGGTACCTGTAACTGAGGGGGACAAGCCCAAAACTGCATTTTGCACTCCTTTTGGCCTCTTTGAGTGGAACAAAATGCTATTTGGGTTATGAAATGCTTTAAGCACCTTCAAACTATTGATGGAATGGTTGTTCAGTAATCAGCAGTACCAGTCTCTTCTTTTCTCAAAATGATATTCTCGTCTTTTTTTCTTCAGTGGACCAACATCTTGCTCGGATGGAGGTTGTTCCCTTTCAAAAGCTACACTCGATGCTGCGTGAAAACGCTATAGGAACATCTTTCTGTGTTGCCAGTTGTGAAGCATGTGTGTATCAAACACGCCAAATTTTGGCATATATAACCTCGGTCAGGTGACGTCATCTAATGAAGCGCACCTGCAGGTTATAAATAGTAGTAAACCGGAAACATTCCTCAGATCTTTTTGTCTTTAGGACTGCTTTGTTGTGTTTGTGTGTGTGTGAACAAGCAAAATTAAGAAAGTGTTTGACTCACCAATATGGCAGAGTTGCAGGCTAGATGCGTCCCTCCGTGTGATAAACCTCTTTCGGAAGGCGAACTCCACACTTTCTGCTTTGAGTGTCTGGGGGAAAATCACGCTCTCCTCAGGCTTCAGGGAGAGTGTGAGCACTGTGACCTCCTCCCGATTAAAGTGCTTTGCACGCGGCTCGCCTTCTTTAAAGAGTATTCTTGGGGATCATGAGCAGATCTGGCAGACGTGCACGAGATGGAGCCTCCCCTGCTTTCTCTCAGGAAAATATTCCGTCCACTTCTCAAGCGCGAGCCTCAATGGGGGGCGGAGCCTCAATGACGCTTTCTCCCCTTCTTTAGCGACCTGCATAACTCATTAATGGAGCAAGCCATATTCATCCTGTGTTTTCGTGCCATCGACTTCGATTTATTCGAATATTGTTGATGTGGAAGCACAGGGTTATATGATGATGCCCCAGATAAAAGAGACATTTGAGGGCTGTCTCTCTTCTGGGACATCATCCTTCCTGAAAAAAACAACACTTCCTTCCAAACCATGTAGACTTTCATCTTCCCTGGCGGGAAAAGCCTTTCAGGAAGCAGGTCAAGCTGGTGCTACACTGTACACCATGGCGGTTTTGCAGGCTTACCAGGCTGACCTGCTGAAAGACATGAGCACTGGCGGGGCTCTTGATGATTGTGAAGGTAAATAAGTAAAAGACTCAACATACAAGCACCATCTGCGACAGAGAATCGCTACTTCACAGTATCTATGATGTAGCTATGATGTAACAGTATAGGGTCTGTGTATAAAAACTTGTGTGTAGGAGACTGCAGTCAGTAACATGTGAGAAAGGGAAGCGCATCGGCTGCTGGTCATCCCAGGGACACTGATGGTATGATAATACCGCTCTTTACTTATACAAAGGACTGATCACTTGAATCTTGATTGAGTTACTTGACATTTAATTAATTCACTATAGTGCTCATTACAAGAAAAGAGTAACTTATGGTATGCTGTGATTGTTGTTTAAGTTTAAATGTATTCACAAAAAATGTAATATGATGTTTATTACATGTCCTTTAAAGGATTAAAAGAATAGTATGTGTCAGTTGTGTTAGAAGCTTAGTTAAATAATTTTGTTGGTGTATTTGTTTAAATTTTATTTAACTGGTGTGTTTAGAAGTAGTGATTTGACTGTTATTTACCAGGAATAGTAATGTACCCTTTTTTCTGGTTTTCATTTAAGGTTATCGACCTTGCTCTCTCTCCCTCACTTAGTCAAATCTATTTTGAACAATTGTTGTGTAACCTGCAAAGCTGTCAGACACAAGAATTAAAAGTGATTTTTGAGTTGATCCCCGTGTCCCCTGTAGTTAGCTATGGCTTTTTTCGAGATTGAAGCAGAGGCTGATGTGTAAATTCCCAGATAACTCGACAATGATAGGGCATTGTTGGAATTACGCCGAGCCACAGACTTGTCTCTTTGTGCAACAAAGCCAACGGCCCGTTCTTTCGGCCGTTCTATGGCTGCGATGGTTTCCGCGGAGAGGCACTTGTGGCTGAATCTCACGGGCATCAAATATAAGGATCATACCTCCTTGATGCCCCATCTTGCCTTTCGGCCTGTTTGGCAATGCCGTTAACTCAGTCGCCACTAGGTTTTGGGAGACAAAGCTATACGAACAAGCCTTCAGGAAATTCCTTCCCCCTAGCGCTTAAAAGTCGGGACTGTCGCACGTGTTTACGAGGGGGTGCCCGGCCCAAAAGACTGGGGTGCGGCTCATTCGCCCAGGCCCATGGGGGTCGCACTGGCACTGTAGAAAAAGGCTACAGGATCCAATTCTCACATCGCCCTCCACGTTTTAACGGCGTGGTCTCCACTTTCGTCAAACCGGGAAGGGCGCATCTGCTGACTCTGGAGTTACAGACATTGCTAGAAAAAGGGGACATAGAACATGTTCCCCTACCAGACAGAGAGTCAGGCTACTACAGTCAATATATCTTGGTTCCCAAGAGGAACTGGGGGCTGCGTCCAATTTTAGATCTTCGCGGGCTGTACTGCTATCTGAAAAAATACAGGTTCAAAATGTTAACTGTCAAAGTGATTGTTTCTCAAATCAAACCAAGGGATTGGTTTGTGACAATCGATCTGAAGGACGCATATTTTCACATAGAAATATTGCCACAACACAGGAAGTTCCTGAGGTTCGCTTTCGGGGGCCAGTATCGGGTCTTTTCATTTGGTCTAGCTCTCTTACCCCGGACAGACACAAAATGCATGGATGCAGTTCTGGCTTCTTTATAAATTCAGGGCATCCGTACTTTGAATGACATAGACGAATGGCTGATTCTGGCTCAGTCTCAGGAGCTAGCGATTCGACGTCAGGAAGTCGTCCTAGCTCATCTCCGTTTCTTAGGATTGAGACACAACGCCACGAATAGCGTACTCTTTCCTGTTTAGAGGACAACATATTTGGGTGTCACATGGGACTTGATCGCAATGCGGGCACAGCTGTCTCCCGCTCGTGTCAAATTTATTCTGAACACTCTCAAGGAAATCAAGCTAGACCAGAAAGTGACTGTCCATCACCTTCAGAGATCTTTAGGTCTCATGGCAGCTGCATCCATGGTGATACCTTTGGACCTTCTGCACATAAGAGCATTTCAGTTGTGGCTAAGAGCCAGGGGATTTCTCTCGAGGGCCAATCCCCAGAGGCAAATGAGGGGTTACACACCAGGGGCTTCGTACCCTTTCTATGTGGTTCAGACACGGTTTCTGACTCTGGGTCCCACTCTAGGTCCGTCTTGTCATCGCAAGATGCTAACGACGGACGCTTCCCTCACGGACTGGGGTGCGGTCTTGAATGGCCGTCCACCCCAAGGGAGCTGGAGAGGTCATTTTCTCGTGTGGCACATCAATTGCCTCGAAATGATGGCTTTATGTTTGGCCCTAAAGCACTTTCTCTAGCAGTTAAAAGGCTACCATGTCCTAGTGCAGGTGGACAACACTACGGTAGTCTTGTATATATATCGCCAGGGCGGACTGCGCTCAAGCCGCTTGAACAAGCTAGCACACCAGTTTCTGCTTTGGGCAAAGGACAAGTTCCCTCAGGGCGATTTACATTCCAGGGCATATGAATGAATGAAATGGAATGGAATGGAAACTCCACCCCGAAGTAGTCAGTCAAATCTGGGAGAGATTTCATGTAGCAGAGGTGGACCTCTTTGCCTAGCAAGAAACAGCACAATGTCCCCTTTACTACTCTTTGACTTCTCCAGCTCTCCTAGGTCTGGACGCTATGGCCCATTCGTGGCCAAGTTTACGCCTTTATGCGTTTCTCCTCGTCCTGGCGAGGGTCCGTCAACAGCGTTTGCGCCTCTTACTGGTAGCGCCACGTTCGCCGACCAAAGTGTGGGTTTTGGGCCTAATTGATGAGGAGGGATCTGCTGTCTCAGGCGCAAGGGACAATATTTTATCTCCGACCCAATTTTTGGAACCTTCACGACTGGCCCCTGAAGGGGACCAACTAGGAGATGCTGGTCTTCCAGCCAGCGTAATCGAAACTATTCTAAGTGCTAGGGCTAACTCCACTAGAAGAACTTATGCCCTCAAATGGAATGTATTTGAAGATTGGTGCATGGCAAAACATGTAGACCCAGTCCACTGCCGAATTGTTTCAGTGCTGGAGTTTCTGCAAGAAAAGTTGCCCTCTGGCTTAGGCCCTAGTACTCTCAGAACATACGTAGCCGCTATTTCGGCTTGCCATGTTTTGATTGATGGGGTTTCCGTGGTTAAGCACCCTTTAGTTGCTTATTTTATTTGTGGAGCTAAAGGGTTGAGGCCACCCTCTAGAGCCATTGCCCCTTCCTGGGTCTTATCTATTGTGCTTAAAGGTCTGACTGACACCCCTTTCAAACCACTAGAGTCAGCTCTTAGCTCTAGACTCTTATGATGGTTCTTCTCATGGCCCTTACTTCTCTAAAGAGAATTGGAGATCTGCAGGCTTTGTCAATCTCCCCATCCTGCCTAGACTTTGCCCCTTGGTCTGGTCAAAGCTATTCTGCATTCTCACCCGAACTATCTTCTGAAAGTTCCACTTTAACCATGCACCCAGTTGTTCTCGAAGCATTCTGTCCTCCGCATTTTACAGCTCCGGAGCAGGAAAGACTTCACTTACTGGCGTAAGTGAGAGCAGCTTATGGGGGCCACAACCGGGAAGCGGCCGCCACTACACAAACGTTGTCACATTGGGTGAGGGATGCTATTGCCCTAGCCTATGAGGCGTGTGGTCTCACTTCGCCTTTAGGAATCGGGGCTCATTCGACTAGGGGGACTTGCCTCATCTATTGCGCTGGCAAAAGGTGTTCCCCTGCAGCAAGTGTGTGATGCGGCAGGTTGATCCTCTCCACACACATTTGTCAGATTCTATAGTCTGGAGATTTAAGCTACTCCGGGCTCACAAGTCCTTGACTCAGCCTCCCAGAGCTAGCTCTGAGACCTCCTTGGTCTACACGCTACAACAACTTGGGGGTCCAGACACTTGCAGTGCGGCAGTGTTGGTATTCTCGTTCCCATAGCGTTTTTACGCAGCATCAAGTGTAGCTTTTGAAAGGGAACGTCTCGGGTTACTTTGCTGTAACCCTGTTCCCTAAAAAAGTGGAAACGAGATGCTGGGCTCCAATGCCGCACTGCATTGAGAAATGTTTTTGGTTTTACTCCTATTTATAACCTACAGGTGCACTTCATCAGATGACGTCACCTGACCGAGGTTACATATGCCATTTATTTTTTAATTTTTAAACTATATTATATATACTTTGGCATGTTTGATACACACATTCTTCACATTCTGCTTTTTCAGAAAACAGGGTTACAGCAAAGTAATCCGAGACGTTCTGAGCCGCTTACAGACTGGAGGTTTGAAGAAGTGTGCATTTTTCAAAAAGGAAGTGCATTATTTAGGGCATGCCATTTTCGCAGGAGTTTCAACTGAACCAGGAAAGGTGAAGGCAGTTGCACAGTGGCCTCGCCCCACCAGTGTTGCAGAGTTGCGCTCATTTTTATGATTTGTTAGCTACTTGTTCTGGTGCTTTGTGGAAAGGTTTGCCAAGTTTGCTGCCCCTCTTCATAGGTTGGTAGCTCAGCTAGCAAACTCAAAACGTTCAAAGCAGAGTGTTTAAGATTTCTCTGAAGCCTGGTCAGTGGAATGTCTGTGTGGATTCGAGGAGTTGAAAGGAAATTGCTCACCTATGCAGACTTTTCACTACTTTTATTTTAGAGATCGATGCCAGTCATGGGGGGCTAGGTGCAGTCCTTTCACAGGAACAACAAGGTAAGGAACGGCCAATTGCTTATGGCAGTCGCAGTCTTAGGCCCACTGAGCATAATCCAATTAACTACAGATCCATGAAACTGGAGTTGCTGGGGCTCAAGTGGGCCATGACAGAAAAATTTAAAGAGTACTTGTTGGGCCATAAATGTGTTGTCTTTACTGACAACAATCCCCTCAGCTAACTGACATCTGCAAAGTTGGGTGCCATTGAGCAGCATAGGGCTGCCCAATTGACATCGTTTGATTTTGAGATCAGATAAAGGTCAGGAAGAAGCAATCAAAATGCTGATGCCCTGTTGCATCAAAACCTTCCTGGTACGGGAGAAGTGCATAAGTTGTGCTCAGGTATGATCATCCTAGTAGCCTTGCAGCAAGCTGCTCAAGGTGCATTGGTGACCTTGGTTAACCAGGTTGCCTCATTTCCATGTACTCCACTTATTAAAATGGGTGCTCAGCATTTAGTAGATCCAGTAATAGTGAAATTGTTGTTGTTCTGGAAGCCCAAAAGTCCCCTGACTTCCAAAGAGCATAAAAAACTCCCTGAACTAGCAATTGTGGTGCTTCGGCAATGGGACTGCTTAGTAGAAGCCGGATGGGGCACTCTATCGGTGGGTGTTTCGTTCAGATGGTGGGGAGGAGATCTTTCAGGTGTTACTACAGGCAACCAGGAATCATGATGTCTTAGCCCAGCTTTATCAACAGCATGGCCATTAGGGGGTAGAGCGCACATCCCAACTGGGACATTGCCTGCTGGTGCCAGGAGTGCGAGCGTTGTCAGTGTGCTAAAAGTGTTCCCTCTGCCCCTGGTAGCTTTATGGGGCATCTGTTTGGCTGCGCGGACTAATGAGCTTTTGGCCTTAAACTTCATAGTATTAGAACTGTCAAAATCTGTTGTTGAGAACGTGTTAGTCATGACCAACACGGCTAACATAACATAATATCTTTACGAAATACACCTTAGCGGTACCCACTAGAGAAAAACAGGCAGAGACTGTTCCCCAGGTTTTGGTGGTGAAATGGTTTTATAAATTTGGCATGTCGGATCGGATCCACTCCGACCAAGGGCAGAATTTTTAATCTGTTTTTATCTAACAGCTTTGTTCTCTGTATGGTGTTGAGAAATCACGCACTACCCCATACCACCCAGCAGGAAACGGTATACCTTCGCGACCATAGTGTGCGGGGTAGTTCGGTTTTCTCTTTGTTGTCTGTTTGTAGCTGCTGTAGGTAAGCGTGTTGTTTAAACACAGCTTTTGAAACTGGTTTCATGTGAGCAGAGCTCAAAGGGGTTATTGGTAATTTTATAGTGTGTTTTCTGGTGCTTCTGCTGCTGTTGACAGGGATGTGATGAGTGTTCGCCTTTAGGTATGTTTATTTGATCTTGTTTGGTTGGTTAATTTCTGAAGGAAATAACATTTCCCTTGCACATTAATTGGGCATCCTTGTACCCTATCGCCCTATGGTGAGATATGGCTTTGATTAAACCTGTGCCCTTATGAGCTTTCGCTACGGAGATCTGAATGATAAGTGCTTAACTTACCTTTTAATAGGAGTCAGGGATGTGCCGATTATTAATGTTTTCTGTCTTTTGCGTTTGTCATAGGAAACTCCCTTCTTGTTGCTATTCCTGCATTGGCTTTGAAGACGCTGCTGCTAAAATCACGGAAGCTAGTGCTGGTGGACTTTAAAAATGCTGCTGTTAACATCACGAAAGTTAGTGCTGTGGATTTAGATAGTTTTGAAGACACTACCGTTAACATTATCAAAAGGGGACTGCCTGTTTGTTTTATGTCATGCTGTTTTAGTGCCCCGCCTTTAATGTATGGTTCATTTATAGATTTGTTTTGACTGAGTACCCCAGGCTCTTTGCTTGGCATACTTAAGTTGTCCTGTTTTTTTTTTTTTTTTTTTTCCATCAAAACAATGTGGATTGTTTGGGTTTCTTTATTTCTGTTTTTGTTTTGTAAGTCATTCTCAATTAATGTAATTGAATGGATGTATTTCATTACAGTTGACCTTCAGTTGCGACTAATTGTTAAACTTGATGTCTCATGAATCTTTCTGATGTATTTCTGTCTGCGTTTGATACTTCTTGTTGTCAAGAGATATTTTATTAGATAGTGCTCATGTGATATTGCTTAAGTCTCTTGCATTAATTGTTTGATGCAGGAGCTGAGTTTCCATAATAGACTCGCCTTCCTCTCTAGTGGTGGTTCTTTTTCGATTGTGTGCTGTGGTACACCTGGAGTGTTTGAGAGTGTGACCATAGTGCACGGTGGAGAGTGTGACCATAGTGCACGGTGGTGTGTGTGTGTGTGTGGGAGTGTGCCTTTGTGGGTATTTTTCTTTTAATTTTGTTTTAAACCAAATATCTTTTCGAAGCAGGGTTTTCAATAATAATTTTTTTGTAATTTGTTTTCTTTTGTTTGAAGTGGTGTTTTTGGTTTATCTTGTTTTTAGTGTGTTTTTAAGCAATTGTATATTATTAAACATTGTATTTTTACATCTCCTCCACCTGTCCTGCCTACTCTCGAAGTAATTGAACCTCTGTGTTTTACACCTAAATTGAGTAGTTTAAATATCTCCTTTTTGTCCCTGGGGTAAATTCCCAGGGTGGCGTAGTCGGATTTAATAGTGTTAAATACACCTTACTGCCATACATATTTTTAAATACACCAATTTTTCCCCCAGGGAATGTACAGTATATAAAATTTTATGTTTAAGAAGATGTGAAAGACTGCATAGAGATTATGTACATCCTAATGAAAACCTCATTGTATAAACGGTGTTTAGTGTTTGCACCTTACAGTATATGAAGCTGCTGTTCCCAGTGTAATCACTTCAGCTATAATAATGTCACTTTTGTTGAATATTTATCAACATAAATAGAATGCATACGCTGATGTTATGGTGCTATAAATCACCAACATAGTAACACAGGAAGCCAGCCCACGAAGCAAACAAAGTTACAAGTGGTTGATTTCTTGGACATGTATTAGTTGGTTTGCATGTTCATATACACGACACCCCTGCTAGAAAAAAATCTAAAAATGTTATGTTGTTGTGCAACCACTCAATTCTAGAACAGTTTTAAGTCATTTAATTTTATGAACTTGCTTCGGCTTTAACTAATGATGCATCGAAATCTAGCTGGCCAAAACAAGCAGGCAATTGTCCAATAACACACTTTTCTAAAATGGGCGGTTCTTCGCAGGATTGCTTAAACAAGACAAATATGACAAAAATGTTTTCTAGTACATTAAGCCACACATGAACCACAGGTAAATGTATCAAATACCATAAGATAGCATAACAGCTAACATTAGCATCCTATAAAACATGTTGGTTACATGCATTAAATTATTAGCAGGCCAAACAGTTATACTGTCTCTTCATTTAACAGACAGGTGGAATGATGTACTCTAGTTAGTTTTAAGTGAAATATTGAGGATAATAAAATTACCTATAATGCTGTCAAAATTTTAATTACTTATTAACCTTCCAGTAAAAACCTCTGTGTTTATTACAACATGCTGTATGTAAATGAGTCAGTCAAAATACTGCTGCTCCTTTATTCCTTCTACTTTACAACTTATTATTTATGGATTTATTCCCCCTTATCCCAAAATGATGATAAACAGAGTTTGATTCCTGCTCTTCAGATATGCCTTGTAATTTTAGTCATCAATTACTGTAGATGAGCAACAAAAGTAAGTGTTATCTAGTGTATTGTGGCATAACACTGTACACATTGCCCGCTATTTTCACCTCTCACAAGTTTTTTTGGTCTATAATTTTGAGAGCGTCACACTGAGAGAACTCAGCAGCCCTAGGGTCAGTTTGAACTTGAACTTTATTTTCCACCTCAACCCTCTGGTACAACACACAGGCTAAACCAGGTCACAAAGGACAAACAAATCAATGTTTATCATTCTGGAGCAGTTCCACTCAAATGTTCACTAACATGCAGCTGACTCTTAGACATACAGTACAAAACTTGTATAAAGCTGTAGATATGTACCATATCAGTGCCCTCTCCCCTGGTGTTCCCTTAAACACCTCCTCTACTTATACCGATCCACACCACCACTTACTAGAAAATGGTGTAATAGGCACTGTGCTTTAGACACATATAATTTATATGCAATTACATAATAGAACAGAGATTATTCCTATGGCACTAAACTTTCTATTTGGAGAAAACAATAAAAACATCCCATAGGAAATCATCATCTCATCGTCTATACCGCTTAATCCTGTATAAAGGGTTGCAGAGGCCTGGAGACTGAAAACGTAGGGCACAAGGTGGGATAAATCCTGAATGGGGTGCCAATCCATTGCAGGGCACATATACAAACTCACACTCATTCACACACTACGATATTTGGAAACGCTGATTAGCCTAATCTGCATGTCTTTGGACTATGGGAGGAAATCGGAGCACCCAGGGGATAAACTCACCAGTGAACAGTGAATTGTTGGGTCAGGTATTTCTCATCTTCTTCTGGAGAATCCCTCCTCAGCTCCAATGACAAAAAAAAAGTATGGTCAACAAAGAATTATAGGTCTAATGCTGTATTGCCTGGTATGTTAAGAACTCTTAATGCTTCAAATAATCCTGCATCATTTTTGAATGGATACCATTGGCGTGGCTGATTGGGATAATATAGATGAAAACTTGCATCACATATGAAATGCTGAATATATTTAAACATGAATTTTCTAGTACTTGCTAACTAAAATTATTATTGTCAAGCAAATCCGATTCAAGAATTTTACATGGAGTGGAGTAAGGCTGGAGTCAGTACATTAAAAGCCACACTTCAGTAAATAGGTGTCATGAATGGGGTGTTACTGGCTGATGTTGTTGCCGTGGGCAGAAAGGGTAGGCATAGGCACAGAGGGTTGGTTCCAACAAAATATAAGACTCACTTTGCTGTACTATAGGAAACACAGGCTCTATGGCGAAACATAGGTTCTTCAGCTGTACCAAAGAAAACACAGGTGCTATGGTGAAACATAGGCTCTTTAGCTGTACAACAAACCTCCAACAAACCACGCATGGAGCTGAAACGGGTCTAGACGAGACTAGAGACACGAAGAGACAAGATGCAGAAATCTAAACATCCAAGTAGCTAAACATCCAAGTAGTTTAACATACAGAAAGCTAAACATCCAAGTAGTTTAACATACAAGAGCTAAACATGAAAGGGGTTACACTAACACTGGAGACACAAAGAGAACTTACAATACCTAGAGACAAACTCAAGACTTCACGAGACCGAATCAGTGAACACATAGAAACCCCCGCCGCCCTGTCCACGCCACACTGCCCCCACCCGAGCTGTGACAATCCCTGGTCACCATGACGAACTCCGTCTCGGAGGCGTGAAGGCATTCGGCGCTGGCGTTGCGAACACACCCATACCTGCTCTCCAGTCGCAAAATCTTGCCCCCGGCTGTGAGTGTCCACGCCCATACACTCCATAGGTCCTGCAGCAGTGCCTGCGAGCGCTGGGTGGGGCCCTTCTCCTGCTTGGCGATGAGCGGATCACGGTCCAGCTGAGACACCGGTTAAGCGACTTAGGGGTGACGCTCTCGGTGGTGCAGTAACTCACCTGCATGCTGGCTCGGATGGCTGATCACCGCCGGAGAGCCTGGAGGACAGCACGGGGAGAATGTTCAGAGTCGAGTGTTCTACGTCGCCACAGCTCTCCACTCACTCGCGGTACCGACTACGCGCTTTGCTGCCTGGCCTACGGGATAAAGCGCCGGCGTTAGCGTGTAGGTTTTCCGCTCGGCCTGCTACCGGAAGTTCTGGCCCCTGGGTGTGTGCTACTAACATATCCGGCTGTGGTTTGGGTCTTAGAAACCTAGCTACCCCAAAGTTACCACGCAGAGTTCCGTTAGCCAAATTCAACACCGCACCCCATTTCTCCAAAATGTCCAACCCCAAAATGCAGACCTCCTCGATATTCCCCACAAAGAACTCGTGTGAATAAGTCCGCTTACCCATTTCCCTTAGCGCCCCCTAGCGCTAGTTTAGCGGCTGCTGGAGTACGCTGTCCCTCAGGCCTGAGGACGTTGCAACGGTAGTTACAAGATGGCGCTGGTGAGGTCGGCTGCCGTCACGACTGCTCCGACCTATTTTACTTTGTTTTTGTCTTTTAAGTTATCTTTCAGTAACTTTAAACCGGCTAATTCATCACCATTGAGTGCATTAGGTATGATAGAGACACTCTTGTTTCTATTGGTATACAATGTACTCACAACGTTTTTCAACCCCAGATCCGAGCTGGCTGAGATCCTGAGAGAGAACAAAGGACGCGACGTGAAGCGGCGGCCCCGAGGCAAACGAGCCGGCATCAGGAACAGGCTGAGAGCCCGTGCACACCGCACACCTCTGCCTAGCTTTCTGCTCGCCAAGGGCCAGTCATTGGAGAACAAGCTCGATGACCTCAGAGCCAGGATAAAGTTCCAGTGAGACATTCGGGACTGCAATCTCCTCTGCTTCACCGAGACATGGCTGAACCCAGCGGTGCCGGACCACGCCATTCAGCCGGTCGAGTTTTTCTCGGTTCACCGCATGGACAAGACACGGGATTCGGGGAAGTCAAAGGGAGGCGGCGTGTGCTTAATGGTGAACAACAGCTGGTGCAACAGCGCGAGCATTGTTCCACTTACACGCTCCTGCACACCAAATCTGGAACTACTGTCCATCATGTGTCGTCCTTTTTATCTACCTCGGGAGTTTACATCGGTCATAATCAGCGCCGTTTATATTCCACCACAAGCGGACACGGACACTGCCTTATGCGAGCTGCATGAGGCACTCACACAGCATTAAACACAACACCGGGACGCTGCGCTTATTGTGGCGGGGGACTTTAACAGTGCCAACCTCAAACGACCAGCGCCGAACTTTTATCAGCATATTACCTGCCCCACCAGGGGCGAAAGGACACTAGATCATTGCTATACAATGGTCAAGGACGGCTACGAGACACAATCTTGCCCTCCGATTGGTGAATCTGACCACGCCGCCATCTTCCTGATGCCAAAATACAAACAAAGGCTGAAACAGGAAGTTTCGGTTCAGAGGGAGGTCGCACGCTGGACGGACCAATCAGTGGCCGCGTTACAGGACGCACTTGATGACGCAGACTGGGACATGTTCAGAAACAGCTCCGATGATGACGTCAGCGTGTTTACAGAAGCGGTTGTGGGATTCATTGGAAAACTAGCAGATGATACCGTGGAGAAAAAGACTATCAGAATGTTTCCCAACCAGAAGCCGTGGGTGGATAAAACCATCTGCGATGCTCTGAGATCTCGCACCACTGCCTACAACACGAGACTCGCGTCAGGGGACATGGAACCGTACAAGGCTGCGTCATACAGCATCCGGAAGGCAGGGAAAGAGGCGAAGCAGCGCTATGGGAGGAAACTAGAGTCGCAGCTCCAACAGAGTGACTCTAAGAGCCTGTGGCAGGGACTAAGGACTATAACGGACTATAAAGCACCAGCTTAACACTTTCTATGCTCGCTTCGAGGCTGCAGCTAAAGACGCTAGCGATGCTAATGCTAGTGGCGCTAACAGCTGCAGACAGGAGGACACTGCCAGCACCGAAAACGCGTTCATCATCACCGAGCACGACGTAAGGAGAGCCTTCAAGAGAGTGAACACCAGGAAAGCAGCAGGACCAGACAGCATCTCAGCCGTATCCTCAGAGCCTGCGCAGACCAGCTAGCATCTGTGTTCACTGAGATATTCAACATCTCTTTATCTCAGTCGGTGATCCCCACATGCTTCAAAGAGTCCAACATTGTTCCTGTCCCAAAGAAACCTCAACCTGCTTCTCTTAATGACTATCGGCCTGTAGCCCTCACCTCAGTAGTGATGAAGTGCTTTAAACGCCTGGTCAGAGACTTCATCATTTCTTCACTCCTGGACACACTCGGCCCACTACAGTTTGCATACCGCCCAAACCGTTCTACTGTTAATGCCATCTCTCACCTCCTCCATACATTACTTACTCACCTGGACACTAGGAAAGGGAATTATGTTAAAATGCTCTTCATCGACTACAGCTCTGCATTTAATACCATAATTCCTTCCACACTCACCACCAAGCTGGAGCTCCTGGGAGCTCATCTATGTGTCAGTGGATCTCCAACTGGCAGACCACAGGCAGTAAGGATGGGCGGTCATGTCTCAGCCTCCCGCACTCTCAGCACTGGACTCTTTGTACACCTATGACTGCGTGGCCACTACCAACTCCACCGCCGTCATCAAGTTTGCTGACGACACTGTTGTACATTTAGGCATTTGGCTCTTATCCGGAGCGACTTACATTTTTATCTCATTACACATCTGAGCAGTTGAGGGTTAAGGGCCTTGCTCAAGAGCCCAACAGTGGCAACTTGGTAGTTGTGGGGTTTGAACCTGGGATCTTCTGAACCGTAGTCCAATGCCTTAACCACTGAGCTACCCCTGTTGTGGTGGGCCTGATCACGAACAACGATGAGTCGGCCTACCTAGAGAAGATTGGAAATCTGGAGAAATGTTGCCAGAGGAACAATCTCCTTCTGAACATCAGCAAGACCAAGAAGCTGATTGTGGACTTTTGTACAAAGCAGGAGAAAACTACAGGACCCCAGGACCCCAGTCATCAACAGCAGCCCAGTGGAGAGAGTGGACAGCTTTCGATACCTTGGTGTTCACATCACGCAGGACCTGTCATGGTCCTGTCACATCAACACCATGGTGAAAAAGGCCTGCAAGCGTCTCTACCACCTCAAATGCTTGAGAGACTTTAGACTGCCCTCCAAGGTGCTCAGGAATTTCTACTCCTGCACCATAGAGAGCGTCCTGACGGGAAACATCACAACCTGGTTCGGGAACAGCACCATGCAGGACAGACGAGCTCTACAGAGGGTGGTACGTTCAGCTGAACGAATCATCTGCATTCAATCCACAGCAAACGGTGATGGACTAAGGCCAGGAAGATGGTGAAGGACCTCAGCCATCCCAACAATGGACTGTTCTCTCTGTTGCGGTCTGGGAAGCGATTTCGCTCCCTGAAGACCAATACAGAGAGATTGAGGAGGAGCTTCTTCCCGCAGGCCATAAGGTCTCTCAACCACAACACAATACAGGACTAATATCTCTTTTACATCCAACACTGACTGGGCATTTATGGCCACTATGGACACATTCATGCACACTTATTGCACTATATACTTCTACTTTTATTTATGGACCACTGCACAAATCACTTTAATAATAAGAAACTTTAAGAAGTCACTTTATGCATATTTGCACACCTCGGTCATTTTTAAATTTCTTATTCGAACAAATTTCTATTTTCTTCTTTTATATTTCTATATTATATCTATTGATATTTTGTTCTTATTTGTATAGTATATTGTAGCGTTTTTACGCCGGAAAGAATGCTGGAGAGACGAGTGAGCTTATTTGCTGCCCAATGCAATGGCTGGGAGTACTTTATTAGGCACACAGCAGGTATGGCATGAGCAGCACCTTCACTCAGGAGCCTACATCCAATTCAGCGTCAGCCTGAACTGGAGCACATTTCACAGGTCACACACCCAACACACACGCAACAGGGCCGAAGCCACTAACCCAAACACCTTTCCCCATCATGGTGAATACACCGACATCCCCGCAAGGCATGCTGGTCGTCAGGCGCCGCCCCGCCTACGCCACACTGCCCCCACCCGAGCTGTGACCGTCCCTGGTCACCATGACAACCTTTGTTTCGGAGGCGTGGAGGCGGTCGGCGCTGGCGGTGGGAACGCTGGCGTCCGGAGGAACACACCCACACCTGTTCGCCAGCAGCAAAATCTCGCCCCTGGCTATGAGTGTCCACGCCCATTCGCCCCATAGGTGCCCCCACCCGAAAGTCTTGCAGCGGTGCCCGCGAGCGGTGGGTGGGGCCCTTCTGCCTGGCGATGAGCGGTTCACAGTTCAGCTGTGAGACCGGCGGAGCGACTGCGGGTGACACTCTGGGTGACGCAGTAACACGGCTGCACGCTGGCCCGGACGGCTGATCACCACCGGAGGACCTGGAGGACTGCACGGGGGGAACGTCCTGCGTCGAGGGTTCTACGTCAACACGGCGCTCCACTCGCTCGCAGTACCGGCCATGCGCTTTGCTGCCCGGCCGGCGAGGTAAAGCGCCGGTGTTAGCGCGCAGATTTCCTGCTCGGTCTGCTACCGGAAGTTCCGCCCCCCGGGTGTGTGCTGCTAACCTGTCTGTCTGTGGTTTGGGTCCGAGCAACCTGGCTACCCCGAAGTTACCACGCAGAGTTCCGCTGGACAAGTTCAGCACCGCACCCCATCTACCCAAAATGTCCAAACCCAAAACGCAGTCCTCCTCGACCTTCCCCACAACGAACCTGTGGGAATAAGTCTGTCCACCCACCTGGACTCGCGCTGTGCTACACGCCCTTACCTTCACGTAGCCCCCAGCAACGGTGCAGATGTTGAAGGCAGGATCAGGCCGTCCGTAAACACGCTTGCTTTGCCCCAGTAATCCAGAGCGCAGCAGCGAAACAGCGGAGCCGGTGTCCACGAGCGCCCGCAGTAAGACGCCATCCAGCACACAGTCGATGTAAAGCCCAGCGCGGCTTACCACGCGTCCCCCCGGCGCTAGTCTAGCGGCTGCTGGTGTACGCTGTCCCGTGCCTCAGCCTCGCCGCGAAACGTCGGAGAGTTGCTCGTTGCCTAGCCGCGACGGGTAGCCCTGTCCCCGGCTAGGTTCACGAATGGAGCGCCGTCGCAGGTCGCTTTGCCGGCTAACGGCGCACGGAGCTGTATCTTGCTCTGGCGCTTGCGCAGCGCCAGCCTCCGCCCCGAGATCCAGCGCCAGGATTTTCTTCTTCCCGCTCCGCGTTGGTTGACGTGGTGTGCTCGCGCTAGCTCCTCAGGAAAGCGCTTCTTCAGCGCGAGTAGTCGCTCCGCTACTCGGCGGCCCGCTTGGATTTTCAGAAGGTCCTCCGTTGTGCGCTCGAACCCGTTACTCTCCATCCCACTTCTGACACCAATGTAGCGTTTTTACGCCGAAAGAATGCTGGAGAGACGAGTGAGCTTATCTGCTGCCCAATGCAATGGCTGGGAGTACTTTATTAGGCACACAGCAGGTATGGCATGAGCAGCACCTTCACTCAGGAGCCTACATCCAATTCAGCATCAGCCTGAACTGGAGCACATTTTACACGTCACACACCCAACACACACACAACAGGGCCGAAGCCACTAACCCAAACACCTTTCCCCATCATGGTGAATACACCGACATCCCCGCAAGGCATGCTGGTCGTCAGCCGCCGCCCCGCCCACGCCACAATATTTTTATTTTATTTTACTTTGCACAGTATATTTTTCTACCATATTTCTTTTACTGCAATATATCTTCATTTTTACTTGTACAGTACAGATGTGGTCATTAAGACTGCATGTGTTTTCCCGCGGGATGCCTCAATTTAGACTTGCCGTAAGCAACATTCGGGAATTTAAATAAATGTGTTGTGCTTCACTAAATATCCGCCAGATGGCGCATGGAAGGACTTTATTTAAACGCCGGACCAAGTACTGTACAACGAAGAATTGTGTATAATTACTTAGTCTAAAACAATATTGTTCCCAATGCTGAAGCAAACATGAATTTTATTTTGATTTACAACAGGTCTTTCATGATAAATGTGTGTATATGTGCTTCATATTTTTTCATAATGATGAAATGAGATGCCCAAATTCGTACTTTAAAATTCTTAATAAGTTTCTTATATATTTTTTGTAATGTTTTAACAGAGACAAAACAGTAAAAGACATGGCAATGTCTCGGTTTACATGGTGTTGAAATTAATTTAATTTCCTGATAGTAGGCTATCTGATAGTCTTAACTATGCGAATGTCCTGATTCGTGAATATGCCAACATATCTTATTTAAAACGTAAAAAATGTGTCGACATCATCAGAAGACATGAATGAACTATATATATTATATTATTAAGTAAATATTATTTTATGACCACGAGCTTCTTCTGGCATTTAATAATAATCATCATATTTGCTGTTTGTGTCCAGCATTTAATAATTATTTCATACATTATTTAACCACGGCTGGAAATAATAGCTGGAATGTGATGTGATTGTGAATTCATGACTGAAATAAAGCAGTTTGTCTTTTGTAAAGTACTTTAACTTTACAAAAGGCAGCCTTTTTATAAATCGTTTTTTAAAGGCAGCGTTTTTATGTAGGTTGATAAACGTGTGTTGTACAGTATATACACCGCAACAGCGCGCGCAGTTACTCACTTCTCACCTTTCATGTAGGTCTGCTCGGACTAATTCGTTTTAAACCCCTCAAAAATGTGTGTGTATACAGCCCCAAACCTCCATTAGTTATTAACAATAGCATCTATTTAGAAAAAATGCCCCAGTGATTTCGGAGCTTCAGGAAATCTCCCGGCGCTCTGCGCATAACACCGGGCCAACTCATGTCGAAAAGAATTCATAAACGGTTTCTAAACGTGGGCTATTGTTTTTTTTTTACTTATAGTATTTGTTTGGGCTCAGGACTTCGATTCGGCATCGTGATTCTCCTCTTTAATTTACTCCATAGTTTTAATCAGCGCTCAGCCACATGCATAAAGTTTTTCAGAGCGCACCGGCAGAAGACTAATGATTATGAACGCGTCGGGAAAACAGCAAGCAGACTGACTCTGACCATTTATAAAAACGTTTGCGTTCATTTTCTGACGCGCTCAAGTTCACCAAAAACAATACAGAGCAGCGCAGCTTATTTGCTTTTAAACATTTATAAAATCACGTTTTTTCGTTATTGTGAGTGCGCTTAAATAAAAGTTGAGTCTTATAAAGGCATGTAGTCTTATATAGTTTTATTATATAGTTTTTGCACATTAATCAGAGTCCTCATCTGTTACATTTTTGAGGACAATAGTTTTTTTTTCAGCCTGTCACGGCGTGGGCCCAAATCAATATCGCTTCTCGCTCACTAGTTAGGCGGCGCCTCCTTCAGATATGCGAAGAAGCAGGGCTGAAGAATTAGGCACGAATAGTGAAGAAGAGCTCTCCTTGCTTATGATCCCGGGTTCATCCGCGCTATAAAATACTCTGGGTTTGTTGGTTTACAGTGGATTTTACTACGCGGTGTGAGTAAGACGCGCGCACACAACGCGGAAGTGCGGCATGCAAACAGGGCAATTGGAACGCGCCCCAGGGACTTCAAAGAAGAGCAAGCGCAAGCGGATGGAGGCAGGAGCTGCTGTCCGCGGATGGCCGTCGTGCTCGTATTTTATAGCGCAGGGTGCAAACCCGGGATCATTGGCATGGATGAGCTATGTCCAGCTCTGTACCAGCATGTCATGTGGGCATTATAAGACTAAAAAGTGGCAGCTGGCATGCCTAAAAACAGACGCAGGTTAATTTTTTTATAGTCTAAATTAAAATCCTCCTCTTTAGTGCCTCCTATTCCTATTAATCCTATTGTTCTTTTAGTGTCACTGCGTGTGCTTACAATGCCAGACAACATTCAAATGCAAATTATTCACTCTCCCCAAGTGTGAATCAGCCGTTCTCACCTATACATATTAACCTATATGTTCTCACCTAAAGTGTTTAGGTGAAATTCCACCTATACAAGTGTGACAAATATGCAAAGAAAAGAAATAGGAAGGGGCAAATACTTTTTTATGGCACTTTACATGTAGTCAGATTGTTCCACTGGGCTGAAACTGTAGCAGGTGGAGTTATAGCACTTTTCAAATCACACTTACTATACACTGATATGAATAACTTTGAATGATGAATGCTACGTTAATATGATCTCGGGCTTGCTCCACATTATAAAAGCAAAGCGCGGAGATGGAGATCAGGGAAGTAGGTGATGTGGTGGAAAATAGGCAGTGGCGGTTCTACACTGAATTGCTCCGCGGGCGAGACTCCCTCCCGCCTCCCCCCTCCCCCCAAAGCCCCCCCCGTCAGCGCCACTTCTAACCAACCAAACCCCCTGTCTGAAGTCTGCTCGGTCTTGTTAATTTGTTTTAAAACCCCCAATTCTGTGAATTCCCCCAGCAGCGAAACCGGTTTGATGACTTCACACCTGTTGTAAAGGTGAGATGGGGGATTACAGTAACTGTGGGTGCGCTTCACCTCGGAGCGCGCTGTCTCATTGTATTGAATGAATAGACTAAAACAAAATCATGTTTGCTTCAACATTGGAAACAATATTGTATTAGATTAACTTTATTAAAGATTATACACTTTTGTGTTCTTTGTCCACACACGTGGGCATCTTTAAATTTTTAGATATTGATCCTTTCTCGATGCAGCGAATTTTCTGAGCAAATTAATAATAATTTCCATAAATGAAAAGCAGGAAGAAGAAAAGGTTACGCGAAAATAAGAAAAAGCTTTGGAGGTAAGTGCTGTGAAATGCTTCAAATGAACAGATTCTGCCTATAACAGGTCAGGGACAGTGAGGCTGGATCCAGCAGCGCACCACATCCCACATCATAATACATGCTGATGATGACCAACACGTCTCCCCTGATCTACCAGAGCCAAGTAAAAAGAATGGCAATCAAACAGAATAAAATTAGTAGCAGCACTAACTTGTGCTAGTTATTATGATGGTGGTCAATATTAATTGAAATAATGTTTTTCAGCATTATTTCGTGTTAATATTGACTACCCTAATAATTAAAATAAGTAACTAGTTTACTAGCGTGAGCTACTGCTGCTACTGATTTTATTTCAGCTTACCTGTTCAGTTTTATTGCCATTCCTTTTAAAATATTGTCTTTATAGATTTATATGTTGTTCGTCTTGATGTTCTTTTTTTCGTTTCTTTGACCCAATATATGTTCAGTGATACTTTAAATAACATGTTTAAATAGCATTGATTTCTGTATTGTGTTATATTTTTATACTAGTAACTGGTGTTAAAAATGTATCTCTACATTAATGCCACTTTTTGGTCCCAGTCCGCCCCTGTAATAACGAATGGAGAAAGCGCAGTCGAAGCCCAGGGATTCTGCGTTCCGCGAGGGCCAGTCGTGAATAGCTGACACTCAGTAACAGCCAATGAAATTAAAGCATTTTTGTTGCTTTCCACGTGGTGTGGCGTTGCTTAAATAATATCTGTATAATATCCGTATATCCTATAAAATCGTCCGGACCCTGGTTCGAATCCCGCTCTGGGTGAAAATGTAATAAATGTGAATCCTTTGTTTTACACTTTTTGCTTATGATAATCATTAAATTACAGCAACTGTGTGGTGAGTGCTAATGTTGCAAACATGCATTTAGTACTGAAGCATAAGTTGATAATGTAATGGCTATATCGTGGTATTTTAGCAAATAGCACAGGCATTTTGAGCACTGGCTGGGAATCGAACCCGGGTCTCCCGCATGGCGGGCGAATCGTCTGCGTTGAAAGCGCGTAAATATAGGCTAACGTCATACATCTTTGTAGTCCGTTTGCACACGCGCAAAGGAGGATTTATTTAATAATAATAAATTATAATAAGAATAAATACATAACAGTTTGAGCTTGACACGTTTATGAGCTCTGTCGCTTGCCGTCAATGGGCGCCTAAGAGACATAACATTTTTCGGCTTCAGTAAACACACAATACTTTAGACTGAAACACGACTGCCCCCTACAGGTATTGAAGGGCATTTTCACAGCTTGCCGCGCGCACTCGCGGCAAGTTGTGGGATCGCTTTTCCGAAAACGTGCGTTTTTTAAGGCCAGATCTGTATATTTTACCAGTCAACTTTATTTTCTACTGTATTTCCTTTATTTATGTTTATTTCTTATGTTTAAGCTTTTATTTTAAGGTCACTGGTATTTGAAAAAGCATTTCACTGCATATCGTACTGTGTATGACTGCGTACGTGACAAATCAAATTTAAATTAGAATTTTTAGTCTCGAGGTCCCGTGCCTTGGCATCGCTGCGAAACCTCTGAGACTTGCTCGTTGCCTAGCCGCGACTGGTAGCCCTGTCCCCGGCTAGGTTCCCCTACCGAGCGCCACTAAGGTGTGGGGGGTCGCTCGGCTCTCTCGCCAGAATAGTCCGCCATTATGAGTTCAGCGCGCTCGGCCTTGCGCAGCGCCTCAGAAAGGGAGACCAGTGCTGCTAACCGGATGTGCTCGCAGAGCCGTGGCGGTCGGAGTCCCCGAAGAAACGCACGACGAGCTAGCTCTTCCTGCTCGTCGTGCTTGAATTCCGGATAGCCCCGGCGCGCGAGACATCTTAGAATCATGGCGAACGCCCCCAGTGGTTTAGAGACGTGCCGCGCGCTGATCGCTAGCTCCTCGCATGCTGCCTCCTTACGGTCACCCGCGCCAAACCGGAAGTGAAGCGACTCCCGCAGCTTTGCCCAGTCCTTCCGCTCATCGATCCGGAGGTCTTCCAGCGCCCAAAGCGCGTCGCCCTCCAGCGAGAGAGCTACCCGGACGGCTGTTTCCGCCGGGGACCAGCCCGGGAAGTCGGCGGCTAGCTCTACTTGGGCGAGGAATGCGTGAGGTTCAATGGCACTGTTATAGAAAGGAAGGCATAGCTGCAGATCGCTTCGCCGGCGGACGGAGCTGTAGCTTGCTCCGGCGCTTGCGCGGCGTTGACATAGGGCTCCGCCCTGAGATACAGTGCTGGGATCTTCATCTCGCCATAATGCTTTGGTCATGCTTTGGTCGCCGTGGTGTCCTCGCGCTAGCTCCGTTAAGTAAGAGCTTTTTCTTACCCAGTAGGCGCTCCGCTACTCGGCGGACTGCTTGGATTTTCCGTAGGGCCTCCGTAGCGCGCTCCAACTCATTACTCTCCATCCCACTTCTGACACCAATGTAGCGTTTTACCGCCGGAAAGGATGTTGGAGAGACGAGTGAGCTCAATTGCTGCCCAATGTAATGGCTGGGAGTACTTTATTTTGCACACAGCATGTAAAGCATGAGCAGCACATTCACACAAGAACTACTACTAACTAACTACAACTAATTCAGCCTAAGCATGAACTGGAGCACATTCAACAGGTCACACACACACACACCACACACAAACATGGCCGAAGCCACTAACCCAAACACCCTTCCCCAACATGGTGAACACATAGAAACGCCACAATATAAAACAAACCAAAAAATACAAAAGAAAACAAACCAAAATCCAAAACAAAATGCCCACATAAATGACAGTAAATACAAACAATGCTTGACCCAGTTTCCCAGACTAAACAGCTATTTACAGTATAGGTGATCTAATGAGCTACCTCGGTTCAGTTGAGCATCTGCACCACCTGACCAAGGTGCATTCTGGGACACTGAGTCTGCAAACAAAAACTACAAAAAAAAAAAAAACAGTTTTCTCTAGTGGCAAACCCTTACAGCAGGTTACAACTTGCATTCCTAATATCAACTGAGTCCTAAACCAGGAATCTCATTAGCCCAGGCATGATCAGAGTCTTTCTGAATTTCTTTGGTAGAAAAACTATACTGTTGCTTAGTAGTTGAAAGTGCTTTTTTAAGATGAAAACAATCCATTACAGGGCACACAAACACACATCCACACACTACGGGCAATTTGGGAATGCTGATTAGCCTAATCTGCATGTCTTTGGACTGTGGGAGGAAGTCAGAGTACCCTGAGTGAACCCACCAAGCACAGAAAATCAAGGTCCCAGAGTGTGAAGGACAGGGGCAAAAAGGCACAGCATTTAAGTTGCTTGAAGTCAGTTGTGAAGTTTCCACAGTTTGTGATGATTTGGGGTGCAGTGTCATCTCCTGGTGTTGGTCTACAGTGTTTAAATTAAGTCTAAAGCCATAGCCTTCTACCAGGAGATTTTAAAACACTTCATGCTTCTGTCTGTAGACAACCTTTATGGAAATGCCAATTTCCTTTTCCAGCATGACTTAGCACCTGCCCACATTGCCGAATTTACCAGCTTTGCTGACCATAATATTACAGTGCTTGATTAGCCAGCAAAGTCACCTGACCTGAACCCTATGGAGACCGAAATACCTGACCCAACAATACAGATGAGCTGAAGACTGCTATCACAGCAACCTGGTCTTCAATAATAACTCAGCACTGACACAGACTGATCTCCTTTTTTTAAGTTGCATTGATGCAGGAGAAGCACCTAAAAGAACCCTAAACAATATATATGTATTGAATACATAGATAAATAAACAGTACATTTCAAAAGATAGACATTTCTCTACTGTAAATCATTTTTTTAATTCATGCTATAATATTCTAATACTTTCAGAAACTGTATTTTTGATTTAGATGAACTGTAAACTGTAATCAATTAAAAAAAAGGCTTGAAATATTTTACCTAATGTGTAATAAATCTAAAACATAGGAGTTTCACTATTTGAAATACATTATGATAACTTTTTCATGATATTCTATTTTTTGAGATGCAATTTACAGTAAACAGTTTGACTTAAATTCTGAGCACATTTAATATATTGTAGATGCAAATTTAAATAAACATATTTCCTACTATATTTGCTGTATATTTACATAGGCAAAAATCCGTGTGGATGAAGGCAATTATGAAAAAAACAAATCTACAGTATAACACATTGTGTATTTTGGATTAATCTAGTAAAGCAATATACGTAATACATAACTTTCTTCTAGGTGAAACTATCCTGTTATACCCGTTAGCTAAAATATCAGGTTTATGAGCAAAATAAGGTTTGTAATAATATCGGCAAAAATTATCTTCCCATAAATCACCTGGAGCTGTGTAAAGCTTTGGAGTATTCCCGGAGTTGCTGATACATATTGGCATTCTACAGCATGGGGAGCTTTGGCATCTGTCTGGAATGGTATTAGATTGAGACAACAGCTCTTGCCAATAACGAGTGAAGCCAATTAAAACATGCCAAAGGAACTGGCCCCTTTTCTCATATAGTGTTAGTGCCAGGGACAGGTAGAGAAATGTGATTGTTTGGAACAATAAAATAGTTCTTTATCAGGGTGAAACTCAGGTAAGGTTAATTGTGGCTTCTCATTCAAGGTGTCTTCCCTATAATATATATCCCCACTGTTTACTTTATTCACTGTATTCTGTTTCTACCTTCCATTTGTTTGTCTTTTATAAACACACACACACACACACACATAAGGCATTACTATATATATAAGACATGGAAAATTACTATTATTTATTTTTATTTATAAAAACATTGTAGTATTAATGCAAAAACGCTTTGAGATTATTTGGTATCGGAATTTCACTTTTAGAGATTAATTAAAGGACAATGTTTAGCACAGTAGGAACTGGATGAATAGGTACATGTGAAACATCAGGGTAAGGTCAAGTCTGTATAAACAACACTTCAGCAATTTGTTTGTTTTAATTGACCCTTTGGGAGTACACTCCTTAATAACTAACTGTGAACCACTGCCAGAGCAAGGGAAGGTTATTTGAGCTGTCACATCTGGACAGATCCAATTCTAAAATATCAGATAACTAAGCATAATAGTGCAGATTTTTTTTAACCAAATAGGAAATGCAATCAAATCCAAATATAACTCCAGGTGATGTTTAGTTGATGTTCAACCACAGAACACTATGTATCTTTTGAGCTCTAAGATATAAGAGAGGAAACCTGGATGAGGTAGCGTATTTAATGTGGAGACATGTTTAGGGTTTTAAGATTTCTAGATTCTGTGTTTTCAGATTGTTTATACTAATAAATTTTGGTGTACATACACGAACAAGCAGCCACATCGCCTTTTAGACACATATTTACTGTATACACCCAAACAAATTGTCACATCATTTTAAAATATATTCCCAAAAGCTTTTTGTTAAAATAAATGGTTAGTATCGAGGTATTACAATACTAAAATTGGAGAGTGGGAGTGTTTGGAAGTTTGTGAACTGTATTTGGTCAAGACTTTGCTCCATGGTAACTTGCTGAAAATAAATGACTTAAGCAGGGAAGTCTGTGGATATTTCTTTGGCTTTACCAAACTTTGTAGACTGCTTATCAAAGCGAAGGAAATCACCTTTATAACTAAGCAATTCCAATCTTCATTTAGAAGTAAAAAAGATGCACTTGGTTTTCAAATACCATGCTGTAAAAAAGTATATTTGTGGCATTTTCAAACTGATTCAGATCAGCAAACAAAATTTTATATTACATAGACATTTTACAATATAATCATAAATATGAATTCATCTATTAAGGATTCAAGGATTCAAGGAGCTTTATTGTCATACCAGCACACTTCCATGTTCAGGTACGAAATTAGGACCCAGGTCCCGTTTAAGCCACAGAGATAGCATAGTAGTATAAATATGAGGGTGTAAATATGTATATACATGAATATAAATAGGAGCAGTCAGAGATATATTATGCAGGAAATTAGACATAAACTATACATAGTTTATTGCACATTTTCAGAGGCTGTATTGCACACATTGTATATTCGACTTATAGGGTTATATATATATATATATATACAGTGGTTAATCAATCGGAATGTAGGTCCTACCGTCGCCGCGCTCGGCGGTACCGTTTGGCTTTGTGCGTTTGCTGGCTTTTACCGTTGAGTGGCGCTATATAACTACAGACTGACGCCTCATGCCTTAGTTCATTCTCTGCTGGATTAATGAGACAGAGTTTTAGAACTGCAGGTAGTAGCGGATAAAATCAAGTAAAACATTGTAGTTAAACAAATTTTTAATCACAGAACTAAAATGACGATACAAATGTAGAATTTAAATTAAATTAAATCTTATTAGGATAAAATTTAAACCAAATAAATGTTAACACAGTGAGCCTTTAAATTTTATCACGTGTAATTAGAAAAGACGTAGGGTTTTGTGTCGTCTTATATCTTGTGTTCTTTAAATTTATAGTAGATTTATTAACTAAAATAAATGAACATAAAAATTATAACATTGTCAGGACGTTCTACTGCGTCAGCTGATGTTGGTTATTCAGCCCCGCTTGTGTTTTTGCGTTATTATAAGAATGAAATGCAGTAGACTGTTATGATCTGTAACGGATTCGACCCATGTTGCACGGGCGGCACCATAAAGCACGGACACGAGGCGAGGTCTTACGGGAAAAGGGTCATTTATTTAGGTAAAATGGGGAATGAAAGTGTTGAAGGAGGGAGAATGGAAAGAATGGGATAACGGTTGTGCATGTGCAGTTCCGGGGGCTGTGCCACACTGGCATGCGGGCACACAGCTGATGCTAAGTGTTGGTGCACGGAGTGGCAGAACTGAGCACGCGGAGGCAGCGCTCCTGCACGCTCCCTCGTGACGGCGCTTCTCCCGCTGTCGATGGCCGGCGCGAGTTCTCGCTGACGCAAAAACCTAACCACACTTTTCCTCTTCGGCAGCGGGGCTGCGAGGGCGGGCACGGTGCGGGAGTGTAGATGCCGCGGGAGCTCGCGCAGCTCTTTCTCGCGCTGTCCTCAGCGCGGAGATCAAAGGGCGGAATTCTAGTGTCCTTGTTTAAAGCGCCTGGGCCGCGTCACATCTCCCCACTGACATGCTTTTTTTTTTATATTCTCCATCACATCACGTACTTCCCAGACCTCAGACAAACCTCCGCGCCTTGCTTTTATAATGCGGAGCAAGCCCGAGATCATATTAACGTTAATTATCGCCAGCCGGCACAAATAGGCGGCTCCGTCCATTTGCTGCCTATTCAGGGAGCCTACGGAGTGAGGGAGTAGTTATAGTAGATTTGGGCGTACACCCATCACACGCGCACGCCGTGGCAGATCATAATAATTGTCCTAAACTTGTATTTCATAAGGTTTTCCGAGCGGTGGTACAGCGCAACGGGGTCATTATTTACTATTAAACATTAAACGAATTTACAAAACTTAATGCGTGCGATTAAGCGCTGATTCTACGTAGGAAAGTAAAGAAGAGGATCCTGATGCTCAACATTCCGGAGACCAAACCCCATTTAAATTAAATTAACAAATATTGCATGTAAATAACAATAGCCCACGTTTAAAAAAGCATTTTTATTTAGATTATAAAAAAATAATCCTGCATCTGTTTTAGGTGTTCCAGCTGCCACTGTTCTAAAATTCAAATTAAATCAAATCTTATTAGGATCAAATTTAAGCACAATAAATGTTAACACAGTGAGCCTTTTGATTTTATCACTTGTAATTAGAAAAAAAGCGTATATGGATTTTTGTCATCTTATTTCTTGTGTTCTTTAAATTTATAGTAGATTTATTAACTGAAATAAATTACCATAAAATTAAAACAGTGTTAGGACGTTCTACTGCGTCAGCAGATGTCGGTCTTTCAGCCCCGCTTGTGTTTTTGCGTTATTATAAGAATGAAATGCAGTAGACTGTTATGATTTGTAACGGGTTCGACCCATGTTACCCAAACGACTCAGTTCAGGTGTAAGTAAATGGATAGTAAGTAAATGTCTGTGCTGGGGGAGGGAGGTGCTAATGATTTGGTCGGCTCTGTGTGTGTGTGTGTGTGAGAGAGAGAGGGGGTGTCGCGGTCGTTTTCAGTGAAACAAAGGCTCAGCTGAAAAATGTTAGGCACATCAGTCACTTAACCCCCAATAAAAGGTATTTGAGTGTTATGATAGTTGTAATATAACAGATGCGCACTGAATACTAAACCTAAACCAGGCACGGAGATTATTGAACCAAGATAGCCCCCATACCCGTTTAAAAAAAAAAAAAAAAGAATATTATTGTGTATAGACTGATTAAAAACAATGCAATTTATGCTATCATAAGGAAAATAACAAGTTCTTCCATTCCAATGATTAAAAAAGGTAACAATGTCAACTTTAGAATCTAGAATCCAGGAGATTAAAATTACACAAATTGAAATCACTGAAAGTCAGCCTCAGATTCAAGAGGTTTTTAAAGTGGGGAGAAGTGCATTTCAGTTCCTCTGAATAGGTGAGAACAGCCGATTCACACCTGGGGAGGGTGAATAATTTGTATTTGAATGTTGTCTGGCATTGTAAAGCACTATAGTGACACTAAAAGAACAACCCAGGATTAATAGGAATTCTTATACTGCATAAACATTATTTAGCACAAAAAAATTCCTCGCGCTCGGGAAAACTGTGCGTGCGGTTGAGCGCTTTTTAGACTATAGGAAATTAAATCGGAGGGTTTTTATTTAGACTATTAAAAAAATAACCTGCGTCTATTTTTAGGCGTGCCAGCTGCCACTTTTTAGTTAGAAGTTTTCAATACAAATCTTATAATGCCCACATGACATGACGGAATAAGGCACGGCTGGTGATGATTGGGGTTTGTTGGGTTACAGTGGATTTTACTACGCGGTGTGAGTGCAATGGCCATCCGTCTGCTCGCGCTGACTCTGCTCTCCACGGATGGCCGTACCGGCCCCTCCCACCTCTCGCTCCTTTGAAGTCCGTGTGGCGCGTTCCATTTGCCCTGCTTGCATGCCGCACTTCCGCGTTGTTGCACGCGCGCTGCATACACAGCGCGTAGTAAAATCCACTGTAGCCCAACAAACCCCGAGTATTTTATAGCGCGGGGTGCAAGCCCGGGCAACGATAGCAACGATAGCTCACCAGTCATGTGTAATTCTGCGGTCCCGCTGCTTCGCATGTCTGAAGGGGAGGCCGCCTAACTAGTGAGCGAGGAGCGATATTGATTTGGGCGCACGCCGTGACAGGCTAAAAAAACTGTGTCAGATTAATGTGCAAAAACTATATAATAAAACTATATAAGACTACATGCCTTTATAAGACTCAACTTTTATTTAAGCGCACTCACAATAACGAAAAAACCTTGTGATTTTGTAAGTGTTGGGATTTTGTAAGTGTTGTAAGCTGCGCTGTTCTGTATTGTTTTTGGTGAACTTGAGCGCGTCAGAAAATGAACGCAAACGTTTTTTTAAATGGTCAGAGTCAGTCTGCTTGCTGTTTTCCCGACGCGTTCATAATCATTAGTCTACTTCTGCCGGTGCGCTCTGGAAAACTTCATGCATGCGGCTGAGCACTGATTAAAACTATGGAGTAAATTAAAGAGGAGAATCACGATGCCGAGTCGAAGTCCTGAGCCCAAACCTCATTTAAATTAATTAACAAATATTATAAGTAAAAAAACAATAGCCCATGTTTAGAAACCGTTTATAAATTCTTTCTGACATGAGTTGGCCCGGTGTTATGCGCAGAGCGCCGGGAGATTTCCTGAAGCTCTGAAATCACTGGGCATGTTTTCTAAATAGCCGCTATCTTTAATAACTGATGGAGGTTTTGAGCTGTATACACACGCATTCCTGCCTAAACAACTCTAAAAACTACACCTGTAACACAATAAACAGTAATATTTCAAACATTCTGCAGGCTGATATTTGGAGAAAGGAAAGAATAATGAATAAACCAGTTGTTGGGTCAAAATAACCCAACCAGGTGTTCATTTGTAAACTACATCTCATATGAGCCAACATGAGCAACCCAACAATGTGTTTAAAGTACCTGAAATAATCCAGAACTTAAATAACAATAAACCGATACAGAGATACGCTGTATAACGGTCACTGTTGTATTTACGGCAACGAGCGAAAATGTCACTTTGCGCCACCTGGCGGCCATTTTACGAATTACTTTGAAATGCAACTGATTTATTTTGGCCGCTGACGTTTTCACGCGGCGGTGAGCGCGACGGTAATAACCATTCCAATTGATCAACTACTGTATATATATATATATGTATTGCACCATAGAGTTATATATTACACTAAAAGTTTGATTGTGTCTAATGGGAGAGGACCTACAGAGCACGGCTAGAGTTCAGCAGTCTAATTGCTTCAGGGTAAAAGCTGTTTTTGAGCCTGGTGGTCTTGCACTGAAGGCTCCTCAGCCTTCTGCCCAAGGAAAGAGGTTGAAATAGAGCATGTGCAGGGTGGGTGAAGTCCTTAATAATGCGGAGGGCTCTTCCTCTGTATCTTGCAGTGTACAGTTCAGTGATAGATGGGAGCCTGCTCCCCACTGTCCTCTGTGCATCCTGGATTGGATCCAAGATGGCGGCGCGGCAGTAGCACGCAGCGGCCGCTCCAGAGCCAAAATGGTTCTACGTTGTTTACGTTTTGTGTGTAACGCGTTTATTTTACTCCGTGTATGGATACCGTCGCGACTGGTGTCCGTACATACAACAGCCAGACACTTTTGTTCCCAAATAACCCGGGTAACGACATCCACGATGAGCTGTGGGAAAAGCTACGCGACCTCGGCTTGCTGCGCGAACCAGGCCTCAAAGCCTCGGTGTTGCCTGATGCCGGCGGCCAGAGGAAGGGTCATCGAAAGCGGTGCGCGAGGAAGCGGAAGCGCGGCAAGCGGGCGGGAGTCTGTGCTAGGCTAAAAACAAACCCTAGCCGGCTGGCTCTCCTGTCCATCATCCTATCCAACGTCTGCTCCCTGGACAATAAACTGGACTACATCCGACTTCAGCAGGCTACACGGCGTGAGGTTAGAGACTGCTGTGTCTTTGTTTTCACGGAGACATGGCTCAGGGACAGAGTACTGGACGCCGCTATTTAGCTAGACGGGCTAGCCTCCTTTCGCGCCGACAGAAATGCAGCTATGTGCAGTAAGACTCGCGGTGGTGGCTTGTGTGTTTACATCAACACGAAATGGTGCAAGAACTCTGTGCTAGTTTCTAGTTATTGCTCATCGCTAGTGGAGTTTGTGACTGTTAGATGCAGACCTTTTTATTTACCACGGGAATTTACCACTGTTTTCATTATCGGAGTGTACATTCCACCTAGCGCTAATGCTAAGGAAGCGCTATGGGAACTGTATACAAAGATCAGTAAACTGCAAAATACACACCCGGATGGACTGTTTATTGTTGCTGGAGATTTCAACCATGCAAATCTCAAGTTAGTGCTTCCTATATTCCATCAGTATGTGGACTTTGCAATGAGAGGGGATAACACGCTGGATCTTGTTTACACAAACATCCCCGGCGCATATCGGGCAGAGCCCCGCCCCCACCTCGGCTACTCAGACCACATCTCTGTTATGCTAATTCCAGCATACAGACCACTTGTCAGGCGCTCAAAACCGGTTCTGAAGCAGGTGAAAACCTGGCCAGCAGGAGCCATCTCTGCTCTTCAGGACTGTTTCGAGAGCACTGACTGGAACATGTTTAGGGAGGCTGCAACTTACGGCGACTTCACTGACTTGGAGGAGTACACGTCATCAGTGACCAGCTACATTAACAAGTGCACCGATGACGTCACTGTCTCCAAGAGCATCATCTCACGTTCCAACCAGAAACCGTGGATTACTGCGGAGGTGCGTGCACTTCTGAGGACCCGAGACTGTGCCTTCAGAGCGGGAGACAAGGTGGCCCTCAGAACAGCAAGGGCCAAACTATCTCGGGCCATCAGAGAGGCAAAGCGCGCACACGCCCAGAGAATCCACAATCACTTCAGGGACAGCGGCGACACACGGCGCATGTGGCAGGGCTTACAAGCCATCACTCACTACAGGACGACATCACCTGCCTGTGACGGTCAAGACCCTGCTGCCCCCTTTACTGGACCCACTGCAATTTGCGTACCATCCTAACCGCTCAACGGACGATGCCATCTCCACTACACTCCATCTTGCCCTCACACACTTGGACAAGAAGGACGCATACGTTTGAATGCTGTACGTAGACTTCAGCTCAGCATTCAACACTATCATCCCCCAACAACTGATCGGGAAGCTGAGCCTGTTGGGCCTGAACACCTCCCTCTGCAACTGGATCCTAGACTTTCTGACCGGAAGGCCTCAGTCAGTACGGATCGGGAACTGCACCTCCAGCACCACCACACTGAGCACTGGGGCCCCACAAGGCTGTGTGCTCAGTCCCCTGCTGTTCACACTGCTGACTCACGACTGTGTAGCAACACACAGTTCAAATCACATCATTAAGTTCGCTGATGACACGACCGTGGTGGGTCTCATTAGCAAGAACGACGAGTCAGCGTACAGAGAGGAAGTGCAGAGGCTAACGGACTGGTGCAACAACAACAACCTGTCTCTGAATGTTGACAAGACAAAAGAGATGGTTGTTGACTTCAAGAGGACACGAGGCGACCATTCTCCGCTGAGCATCAACGGCTCCTCTGTGGAGATTGTCGAAAACACCAAATTCCTGGGTGTCCACCTGGAGAAGACTCAACATCAGCTCCCTACACAAGAAAGCCCAACAGCGTCTCTTCTTTCTGAGAAGACTGAGAAAGGCCCAGCTTCCACCACCGATCCTGATCACCTTCTATAGAGGGACTATCGAGAGCATCCTGAGCGGCTGCATCACTGTCTGGTTTGGGAATTGTGCCATATCGGACCGCAAAACCCTACAGCGGATAGTAAGGACAGCGGAGAAGATCATCGGGGTCTCTCTTCCCTCCATTAAAGACATCTACACCACACGCTGCATCTGCAAAGCCAACAGCATTGTGGCTGATCGGACACACCCCTTTCACACACACTTCACACTCCTGCCACCTGGAAAAAGGTACCGAAGCATTCGGGCACACACATCCAGACTGTGCAACAGCTTTTTTCCACAAGCCATCCGTCTCCTCAACAAAAAGGGACTGAACTGATAAACACACACACACACACACATACATACACAAACATTATCACTCAGCTTAACTCAACTACATCAATACATCAAAACATTGAGACTGGACTGACTAATCAACACAAGCGCAGACACACTGACCTACACCACCAAACTATCGTACACACATCTGTAAATGCCTCACTGTTTATCTCTTTTGCACAATATTCATTACTTTTTGCACAAATCTCAATTCTTGCTGCTATGTTTTACTACCTCACACCATATTTTATGTTCTGATATGTCGTTGTTGTCGCACTGTCACTTTGTTGTTGCTCGTTTGCACATTTGCACGTGCACTTTATGTTGTCTGTTGTCTGTAAAACCTGTAGATAGTCTTTTAGTTAGTTAGTCTTTAGTTAGTTTTTGTTAATTTATGTTGTAATTTATGTTAGGACTATCTGTCTTGTCTCTGCTAGTCAGCTAACTAGGCCTTTTAGTTAGCTAGTTTAGCTTCTCTGTTAATTTATGTTGTAAGTTTATGTTGCATGTAGCACCTTGGTCCTGGAGGAACGTTGTTTCGTTTCACTGTGTACTAACTGTATATGGTTGAAGTGACAATAAAGCCGACTTGAACTTGAACTACTCTCTGCAGGGCTTTCCTCTCAGCTACGGTGCTATTGACATGCCACACAGTGATGTAGGAGCTGATGATGCTTTCAACCGCTCCTCGATAGAAACTCTTCAGAACCAGGCTTCCAAGCCTAGCTCGTTTTAGCTTCCTGAGGAAGTAGAGGCGCTGGTGGACCTTTTTAATCAGGCCCGAGGTGTTGACGCTCCAGTTTAAGTCCTTAGCTATATGGACGCCTAGATACTTAAAGCTGGAGACCACTTCCACAGCTGCTCCATCAATGTGTAGGGGGAGAGGAGTTCGCTTGTCCTTTCTAAAGTCCACCACCATCTCTTTGGTCTTTTTTACATTGATGCAGAGGTTATTTCCCCTACACCACTTTACCAGTTGTTCTACCTCCTCTCTGTAATAGGATTCATCGTTGTCAGTGATGCGTCCCACTACTGCTGTGTCATTTGCGAATTTGACTATATGACAGCTGGAGTGTCTCGCTATGCAGTCATACGTCAACAGAGTGAACAGGAGGGGGCTCAGCACACAACCTTGAGGCGAGCCTGTGCTGATGGTGGAGAAGATGGTGTCATGGATCCTGACAGTTTGAGATCTGTTGGTCAGGACGTCTAGGACCCAGTTTCCTACTGAAGGGCTTAAGCCAAGAGAGGAAAGCTTTAGAGTTAATGTCTGTGGAGAAATGGTGTTGAAGGCAGAGGAACAGTCCAGGAAAAGCAGGCGGATGTAGGAATTCTTATTCTCCAGGTGTGTAAGGGCTGTATGGATCACTGATGAGATGGCGTCATCTGCAGAGCGATTTGTTTTGTACGCATACTGATGGGGGTCTACAGTGGCATCAATGGAGGCTTTGATGTGAGTCATGACCAGCCTCTCAAAGCACTTTATGACTACCAGGGTTAGAGCTATGGGGCGGTAATCATTCAGACAAGTCACTGTTGAACACTTTGGGACTGGAACAATGGTGGCAGTCTTCAGGCAGGTAGGAACAGTCGCAGTTCAATTCAATTCAATTCAATTTTATTTATATTGCGCTTTTAACAATGGTCATTGTCCCAAAGCAGCTTCACAAAAAAAAATTAAAGATTTTTTTTTTTTTTTAAGAAAAGAAAATATTTGGAAGTGTGTATGTGTGAGAAAAATGTGTCTAGATAATAATTAAATGAATGAATGATGAATGAAATGTCTCTGATGAGCAAGCCAAGGGTGACGGCGACAGTGGCAAGGAAAAACTCCCTGAGATGGCAATAGGAAGAAACCTTGAGAGGAACCAGACTCAACAGGGAACCCATCCTCATCTGGGTGATAACAGATAGAAATAACATCAAGTGTGTTGTGCAGGTGAAAGTTCAATATATCAGAAGTTGTGTAGATTCAGTTCAGCAGTAGGTGCAGAGGGCAGATGGGGTCAGATCACTGGAAGCACAGGAGCAGGATGTGTAGCTCCAGCCATCATAAAGCAGAATCTAGCTGGAGCAGGTCCTTCTCAAGATGCCTTAGAAACCTTGCAGGGTTGGCCTTTGTCTACTGAAGCTGGCACAATCTCCAGATGTCTCAGGATGGGTAGAAAAATACAGAAAAGATGGAGAGAAATTGGCGTAGTTGCCATTCAGGATAGGTGTACTGGAGTATGAGGTTATGGGATGAGTTACGCGTATGCCAGATTAAAGAGATGCGTCTTGAGTCTACTTTTGAATTGGGAAACCGTGTCTGCTCCCCGAACAGTGTCTGGAAGGCTATTCCAAAGCTTTGGAGCCAAATATGAAAATGCCCTGCCCCCTTTTGTAGATTTTAAAATTCTGGGAATTACCAGAAGTCCGGAGTTTTGTGATCTTAAGGGACGTGGTGGATTATAGCGTATCAAAAGACTGGTTAGGTATGAGGGAGCTAAACCATTTAAAGCCTTGTATGTAAGTAGTACTTTTTTGTAATTAATTCTAAATTGAACAGGTAGCCAGTGCAGGGATGATAATATAGGTGTTATATGATCATATTTTCTGGATCTAGTGAGAACCCTGGCGGCTGCATTTTGGACTAACTGTAGCTTGTTTATTGAGGATGCAGGACAACCACCTAGTAATGCATTACAATAGTCCAGTCTGGAGGTCATGAATGCATGAACTAGCTTTTCTGCATCAGATACGGATAGGATGCTCCTAAGTTTGGCAATATTTCTAAGATGGAAAAAGGCTGTTTTTGTGATATTGGAAATATGATTTTCAAAAGACAAGTTACTGTCTAATATCACGCCCAGGTCTTTTACTGTTGAGCTAGTAGTAACAGTACATCCTTCTAAACGCAGGCTGAATTGTGAAAGCTGTTGTGTGCTGGTTTTTGGGCCGATGAGCAATATCTCTGTCTTATCTGAATTTAGTAAAAGAAAGTTATTGGTCATCCAATCTTTTATGTCCTGGACACACTCTGTTAATCTAGACAACTTGGGTATTTCATCTGGTTTTGTTGAGATGTATAATTGGGTATCATCAGCATAACAATGGAAACTAATCCCATGCCTTCTAATGATGTTTCCCAGGGGAAGCATGTAAATTGAGAACAGGAGAGGTCCTAAAACTGACCCTTGTGGGACCCCATATTTCACTGGCATTACATCAGACGGTACTCCATTTAGATCTACAAAATGGTATCGATCAGACAGGTATGATCTAAACCATTTTAATGCCTGCCCCTGAATACCTATATGATTTTGTAGGCGGTCTATGAGAATATTATGATCTATGGTGTCGAATGCAGCACTTAGATCAAGTAAGACTAGTATTGAGATGCAGCCTTGGTCTGAAGCTAAAAACAAGTCGTTTGCAATCTTAACTAGTGCAGTTTCTGTACTATGATGGGGCCTGAAACCTGACTGAAATTCTTCTAGGATGTTGTTTTCCTGCAAGAATGTGCATATTTGAGCTGATACTACTTGACACCTGACAAAGAGGTGTTAAATATGTCAGTTAACACTTCTGACAGCTGGTGAGCACAGTCCTTAAGTACCCTTCCTGGTATGTTATCAGGGCCTGCAGCTTTACAGGCATCAGGAAGTGATTGGAGCTTGGTACAGGGAGGAGGGTTGTCATGTTCCTCGAAGCGGGCATAGAATGAGTTTAGTATATCAGGCAGGGAGGGGTCCCTAGGGCATTGTGCATCTTTGGTGTTGTAGTCTGTGATGCATTTAATGCCCTTCCACATACTTCGCGGATCGTTGGACGTAAGGTGACCCTGGATTTTTTGGGCGTATGTGGATTTAGCCCTCCCAATGCCTGCCGTCAGTTGTTTCCCCGGCAACTTTAGCGCTGATGCATCACCTGCCCTAAATGCAGCATCCCTAGCTTTCAGCAGAGCCTTAACTTCAGCATTTAGCCAGGGCTTCTGATTAGGAAAACAGGTAATTGTCTTGGTGGTGGTTACATCATTAGCACATTTAGATATAAAGCTGAGGACGAAAGAAGTGTATTCATCTAGGTCCAGCTTATCCCCGTAAGTGGCTGCTTCTTTAAAGATCTGCCAGTCAGTGCACTGAAAGCACACCTGGAGAACAATGTCTGCATCACTGGGCCATACAGTGATCGTTTTCTTTGTGTGTATTGTCCTCCTCAGCAGGGGGCGATAGGCTGGTGCCAGCAGTACGGCTATGTGATCGGAAGCGCCAAGATAGGGGCGGGGGAGAGCTCTGTATGCACCGCGGATGTTTGTATACACACAGTCCAGAATATTTTTTCCCCGTGTTGGAATTTCCACATGCTGGTGGAATTTGGGAAGAGTGTCCGTCAGTTTCACGTGATTGAAGTCCCCCGCAACCACGTAAAATGCCTCTGGGTGTTTAGTCTGCAGCGAGCTGATGGTATCATGAAGCTCCTGCAACGCTACACTAGCATTAGCAACCGGCGGGATGTAAACAATGGTGACGTACACAACATTAAACTCCCGCGGCAGATAGAATGGCCGACACTTGTTGTCTGTTGTCATGAACTCTATCGACTCGGAGCAGTGACTTTTAACCAAATTACTGCTTGTACACCAACCTTCATTCACATACATACAGAGTCCACCTCCTCTTTTTTTCCCTGACCGGTAATCGCGGTCCTCACGGAAAAGCCAAAAGCCATCAATTTGAAAGACTGAGTCCGGAATGTTTTGGTTTAGCCAGGATTCCGTTAGGCAGAGAACAGCGCAATTCCTCATCTCAGAAAGAGCATTAATCCTTAAACGTAGCAGGTCCATTTTATTATCCAGGGAGCGGACGTTGGCCAAAAAGAGAGTTGGAAACAGAGGTCGGCTGGCCTTTAACTGTACAGACGCTCCCGCCCGCTTTCCTCTCTTCTGTCTGCGAGTACAACGTTTCCTATTGCCCGCTGTCCTCCGCGCTCTGCTACGCCACCTAAATGTTCTCAGGAGGCGCTGTCTTCTGTTGTCCTGGTGGAATAGAAATAATCGAACTGTCTCTGATGTACAACAGTTTAGTTACGCTATACTTCCCTCGCATTTTTAGCGCTGAAAAAGCGATGTCTCTTGTATCTGGTGTGCTATCAAGAGGCTTTGTTCTTGGAGCTCGAAAAGCCGCTGCATCAGCGTGCGCCGCCATCATGTTTCCTCAGTTGCTTGATGCAGCCTAAGGGAAACAGCATTCCAAATCTGCTTGGCCCCATGTGAAAAAGTAAGTTAAAAACTCTCCCATCTATACCATTTTTGGCAAGTTTTCTCCATTTGTGGCTCTGACTTTGGTTCGCAGGAGTTCCAAATGCTTAAAAATTATTTTCCAGACCCTTGTAACCCTTTTCAGACTGATACATGTCAATTAATTTGTTTCTGTCAGACAGGTTCTATTCAAGTGATTTCTTGATTCAACAGGTCTGGTAGTCAACATGTCAATTAAAATTTAACTCAGCTTCACAAAAATCACATGATTTAGCAAGAGAGGTAATTGTTTTTTTTTACATAGGTGTAGGTAGGTTTGCACACCTTTTTTCTTTAATAAATGAAATCATTATTTAATCATATGCATTTTGTTTTTACTCTGGTTATGTTTGTGTAATATGACATTTTTTTGATGATCTGAATTATAAATGTGACAAATATGAAAAAAAATTAAAACGAGGCAAATACGTTTTTACAGCATTGCACCTACTAAAGGGAGCTTATATTTTCATTGATTGAATTGCTGTTGGTAATTTGACACACACTATGTGTGTGTAATTGTTTTGTACTTGAAGTATTGGGTTTGTATATTATTTGCAATATAATCAGAGCTGTAGTGTTATTTGGTAGCACTAAAGTACACCTATGACATGTGCATGTAACACCTACAGTGTTTTCCTTTTTTTTTGCCCTTATTTTTTTAGTCGTATAAAAAAGAAAGCATACTTCACTGTTTCTTAAAGCAGTGAAAAATGGCCAAGCATTATTTCAGCAGCACTACACATATACGTATAATGCTAGATTGTGAAAAATATATATTTCAGAGCCTACAGTACATACATTGCATAACCATAATTATAGTACAGGGTACTAAGGTGATTAAGTAGCATGTTGTTGTTGTTTTTTTTTTTTTTAAGAAGCGCACAATTTTCAAGCTAACACGTTCGCCATGAACCTCATGTGACTTCTGTTATGCTTTTGGAACTAATCTCCTGTGCTTGTGTGTGTGTGTGTGTGTGTGTGTCCGCCTGCAGACCCAGCCTGAGAAGGCTGACGAGGAGCAAGTTTTGGTTTTTGTTCTTTAAGTTTCGTTTTAGTGCGTTTTCTTTATTTCTTTCCAAGTGACTTTAATTAAGAAAAGAGTAAAAAAGAAAGAAAATAAAATTTAAACAATACCTTCACAAAATACCTGCATTTGCGTCCTTTGAATACCGCAGAATCATGACAGATGACAGATGAATTATGACAGATGGACGCAGCAGTTCCCCTGCCGAACAAAAACCCGCGCCTCCACAGCTACCTGCGCGACCAGCATCAGGAGATAGGCAGCTTGGTGCGAGCCGTTCACGACCTGGCATGCAGCGTGAGCCAACTCGCAGCGTCGAGAATACCTCCGGCTGTTCTGCAGGCACCTGGCGCAACAGCCATTCCACGTCCCGCCCCTCCGGAAAGGTTCGAAGGTGACCCAGAGGGTTGCAGACATGTATCACCTTAGCGATTAAACTAGACCAGCATCTATGCAGTCAGCAGCGACGTCCACCGCTACGGCCAGCTAAACGCCCTGAGCCTCGTCGCAGAATTCTTCCTCCTCAGCAGCCACTCTCTGAGCGCGAAGCGTCCTCAATTGCTGAGCCCATGGACATGGACACATCGCATCTGACCAACACGGAGAGAGCAAGAAGAATGACTGCAGGACTGTGCTGCAGTCAGGAAAAATCAGGAACCATTATGGAGTTAGAAAGTGACCCTAAACTTTTGAACAGGAGTGTATATTGTACATACACTGCATAGCCGCGCACTTATATTTCTTTGTACTGCCTTTATCTTTAATTGATAAATGCAGTGGCACTGGTTTAACAACATTATGCAATGTCAAAACATTTATTTTCTTCCAGAGTTGTGTTTATTTTTCGCTGAGATCTTGTATCAATAATGGAAGAGCTGAACCACTACATAAAGTCTCCTTTATCACAACCCAGAGACTATTAAGAGGGTTAAAATCAAGACTTTTTGGTGACCAATTTATAAAACATGTTCATGTTATGCTGGAGACAGCATAACACTGTCTCCAGAGGCCTGTTCAATGGACACTATGCATAAGGGGTGCATTGTTTTAAAGGCTTCCCTTCTTACCATGATGCACCTGTTGCTCTGGGATAGGGTCATTTAAGCGTTTTTCTTTTCTGATTAGATGCATTTTTTTATAATGTAACTTCACCAATGCAAATTATCTCTGATCATGGTCATTCATGTTTTGTTTTACTTTTGTTGCCCTAACCAGACTTCTCCACAGAGTTGATGTTTCGGCACTATACTTGGGGCCAGGCAGTGTATATATACTGTAGCTTACTTTGTATACACATATCCTTACTTTTGTGAGAGGAGCAGTCAGTCATTAAACAAGACAAGCAAAAGTAGACAGGACTCAGATAAGCATGATGCCAGGTCTGGAGCTCTACTTCTGCTGATCCTAGGTGATAACATTTCTCATTTCAGGAAGAAGTGGGATAGACATGAACTTGAACTGTAGTTAAGCTCAGTGAAGCTGGAAGGGGTTAGACAAGATCATAAGCCCTCTTCAGGATGTACAGTGAGGGCATCATGAAGTTAATAAAAAAGCCAAAAGAAGCTGAAAGGATATTGTTTAAGTTTACAGTCAGTTTGACAGGGATACTGACTTTTAATTAATGTACTGTACAGTATGACACTTGTTCACACTTGCCATGAACAAGGTGAATTTACCTAATATTGACCTACCAAACTGTCACACCAAATAAAGTTTTATATAATTACAGTTTTAAAAAACTGCCTTATATGTGGACTTAAAACATGTTTGTGGGCTTCCACCCGAAATAATAATTTCACTGATTAAATTAAAGATGATTAGCTTATTTTAGCATTAACTAGTATGTATACATCTTTAAAAACAAAAAAGTAAAACAATGTAAATATTGTACAGTAAAAAAACGACATGTTAGGAAGATAGCACTCAACATGGAAGTTACCATAGCAGGGAATGCAATTGTGAGCGCTTCCTGTTTCAATAGGGAGTACACCATAATATGTCAAAGTGGACAAATTTGGGCACAGGGTTTATAACTTGTAAATGTTCTGACACAGCTTGCAAGCCTCTTTAAATGCAGTAAATTTTATATTTCTACAAAATTCTTTGTAGCTCTGAGCTAGAATCAGTCATAGTTGGTCTCGATGTTAGGGATATGAAGGCAATTTACTTAAAAAAAAAGTCATAGCACCCCATTCCAGAATAAGCAGCACAATTTGACACCTCTTTCATGGGTCTATGGCAAATGGTATAGAACTAATTATGCACCAAAGTTTATACAGAATAAGATTTTTTAAAATAAAACAAACAAAGAAATTAATTAATTATTTAATAGGCCTGCAATATAATACAAATTATGCTTTGCTTCACAAACACCAGTACAAGACTTTTTTAAAAACTTAATCTTGTTGCCAAGAGTTTTTGCTTAAAAATGATTTGCTCCTCCTGCTCACTTATTCACACAAAACCATATGTTTATTTACATTTTCTAAAAAGTTTTTTTTTTTTTTTTAAAAAGCCCATATGCGAGAATATGTGAATGATCATAAATAATGCTGTAATTCACACCAGAGAAAACAAAGAATACATAATGAGCTGCATAAAAAGCTCTTAAGTTAGCTATGTGACAGAGAGGAAAGTGCTACAATAAAATTATTTGAGTACAAAAAAAACATATATATAAAAAGAAACGTCCTCTGACTTTTAACTGTTTTTACTTTCAGTAAACTAAATGTGTAAATATTTGTATACACTAAAAGAGTCAATACCATAAGACATAAACTAAAAATGTTTCACAATGTGTCCCTGAATGAAGGGAGGCTCAAAATCAAAAGTACCAGTCAGTAACTGGTGTGGCCACCAGCTGCTTGAAGTACTGAAGTGCATCTCCTCCTCATGGACTGCCTATTGCGGACAGTCTGAGCACTGATGGAGGGATTGTGTGTTCCTGGTGTGAATCGGGCAGTTGTTGTGGCCATCCTGTACTTGTCACGCAGGTGTGATATTCGGATGTACCGATCCTGTGCAGGTGTTGTTACACGTGGTCTTCCACTGCGAGGATGATCAGCTG